>NC_137795.1:44522116-44811789 GCF_963383645.1 Muscardinus avellanarius | reverse complement strand
AAGGAAAAGAAGGATCCAATAAATAAAATAAAACCAACCATCAATACAAACCATGAATGGTAGAAAAGACAACAGAATCTTTCTCTTAGAAGATGATCACTCCAAAAATTAACACATAGTATATAATTTAGAAAAACCAATTCAGCAGCATGAGCTGGAAACCCAAGAGACATGGGATAGTTTTAAAAGAGCAAACCAAAGAATAATATGCATAGAATAGAGTCCAGATGCCAAAACCAAAGGAATCAAAAGTCTCTTCAGCTGGGCATGGTGGTGCATGCTTGTAATCTCCACGCTTGGGGGGCTGAGACAAGAGGATCATGCAGGTTTGAAGCCAGCCTCAGTTGGCTTAAGAGACCCTGTTTCCAAATGAAAAGTATAAAAAATAGGTCTGGAGGTGTAGCTTGGAAATAGAACAGCTTCCAGGAACCCCAGTACCACCACCACCAAAAAATATATATTTTTTTTATATAAAATCTTTTATATAAAATCTTAGTTTTTTTTTTTCAAAATGGCGACTGAGGGACACAGTACTCCTCAGTAGCTGAAGCAAATAAAACTTCAGATACTTAGAAAGCTGTGTCTTAATCAACAAAATAAATACATACCAGGAACCAAAACAAATCCTGGTACCTCGGGGGAACTCTGAACTTGAAGAAGAAGAAGAACATAGACCCGACACTGGACTAGCTGCAAATGCTGATCGGTGGCCACAGGCTGCTTTCGCGGGCCCGCGGAGCTGCCTGCCGGATAGCCCCGATAGTCCCGCAGCAAAATAATCTGGGACTGAAAACAGCGAGCAGCTCCCACGTCAGAATTCTGTGTGCTCACCAGAGACTGGATCACAACAGCATAGAGACTCCCACGAATCCTGAACCAAGGAAGACAGGTACCTGCGGGCAACGGGAAGTGCGGACCCTAGTGTGCGCTGCACTCCAACCCCCCAGCATGCCCAAGCCTCAGACCCGAGCACTCCCCTCTGCACACCTTGTCGGTACCCCGGTTCCCTGCTAGCAGTCATTGCCTGTCCCACTCTCTCCACTAAATTGGAGCCTACCTGGGTGTCTAGCCCCCCCGCCACCTTGCCAGAGACTGCCTTCAAGGCTGCGAAAGCCCTGTGTAAACCGGAAATCTCCTTGGGGCACCCCCAGTTTCTACGTCCCGCGGGAGGCAGAGACCTTTACTGGGCACCACGCACTGGATCCTTGAGCACCTATCCTGCACTCCTGGCCCACCGCTGGGTGTTCCCACCCTCCTGCTAGCCAGAGGCTTAATTCTAAGCGAGAACTCAGCTCAATACACCTTGGAAGAGCATACCAGCAGCAACAGACAGCTGCATCCACTCACTCCTGGGTCTAGTAAAAGCAGCACACCCAGCCTGCACCCTTGGAATAGGCAGAGCTCTGGCAGCAAGTGTGGGCACCCAGGAACCAGCACCCATTTGCCCAGGGTACATCTTGGGACCACACCGGCTAACCCAGCTGGAATTTCCAGAGACACAGGAAAATCCATCGGGCCACAATATCTGCACAGGACCTCAGGGGGAGGTTCTAATTATACCTTGGTCATGCTCCACCCATGTCATAGGGAAGCACAGGCTGGAGTCTAGGGTGGTGAGTGCAGAGGTACTGACCACAGGTTAGAATTTCGCAGAACCTGTGAATTGTACAGAATCAAATAAAAGTGAAACCAGACATCCGGACACATAAACCTAAAGCAGCTAAAGGAGAGAAGGTGTCCAAACACCCAGAGTGACCTAAGAAGATAAAAATAGAGTACAAAGAAAACTAAGAGACATTGGATGGTATTCTGAAAGTTACCAAAGCAATCAGATACGCACATATTATATAGGCCTGACCCCATATGCGTAAATAAGGAGGACTGTTTATTTTACTTTTAATGTGGATGTTTTGTTTTATATTGCTTTTACAGTGCTTTTGTTTTGGTATGGTTATTGCTGTGTTATTTTTTTTTCTTTCAACCCACACTTCTCTTACTTTCACATGTTGTTTTTTTTATATATATATATTGGATAGTTTGCCTTATTTTTTTATTTCACACAGCTGCTAGCTCCTTTTATTTTATTCTTGTTCTTTTGTCCTCTTTCTTCCTCTTTCCTTCCTTTATTTTCATTCTCCTCCTTTGATTGGTCTTCCTCCCTTTTTCTTGGATTACATAATAGTCTTGGTATCTTGTGTGGATTTTTTTTCTATTCTTTTTTTGTGTCTGTCTGCTCCTTCCATCACCCCTATTTACAAACCTTCCCACACTAACCCTACATACTTTTCTCCCCCAAAACTTTTCCACATAATATACCTCCTGGTCTAATACTCTAAGTATTTCTTACATTCATAATTACTCCACGAACGACAAGAGTCCTAGTAGTTAACTCTCTCTCATTCCTAGCAAGATTTCACCTTACGATACTCAAAGTCTTTCTCAACCTAAACATATCCTCTACCTAATCCGACTCCTTTACTAATCACCCCAGCTCCTCCCACATCACCCACCCTCAACACTGGAAAGGCTCTGCTGACTAGCCGATACCCCAACTCCTAATATTAAGATTTGACTAAGCATAATACTCACGAACGATGGGTAGAAACCAGAAAAACAGGACAGAGAACGCTACAAATATGAGAACCAGGAATTATGAAGAGACAGCAGAAATCACGAATACTGACCTACTAGAAATGCAAGAAGGGGAGTTCAGAATCTTGTTGTTCAATATGATGAAAGGATTCAAAACAAGTATAGAGGAGGTTAAAGGTGAATTAGAAACACTAAAAAAGAATCAGAAAGAGGTCTGGAATGAAATGAAAGAGGCAATAAGTGAAATGAAGACAGCAATTGAAAGAAACTCTGGAAGATTAGATGAAATGGAAAACAGAATATCAATATTAGAAGACAGTACATCCCAAACCGAAAACACAGTCAGCGATATACAGAAATCTTTACAGCAACAAAACCTAAACATCCAGCAATTATGGGATAATATGAAGCGCCCTAATCTACGGATAATAGGCATTGAGGAAGGGATAGAGGTACAGACCAAGGGCATCTGTAATATCTTCAAGGAAATAATCTCAGAGAATTTTCCAAATATGGAAAGAGACTTCGATCTTCAAGTCCAGGAGGCATACAGAACTCCACTGAGACAAAACCAAAGAAAGACCACTCCACGCCACATAATAACCAAAATGACCAATATAGAGGCTAAGGAAGGAATCTTAAAAGCAGCGAGAATAAAAGGACGGGTGACATATAGAGGCAAAACAATAAGAATCACCCCAGACTATACAACCCAGGTTAGGAATGCTAGGAGAGACTGGTATGACGTGATTCAGACCCTGGAAGAAAATAACTTCCAGCCCAAACTAATCTATCCAGCAAAACTACTATTCAAGATCAATGGTGAATCCAAAATCTTTCACGATAAACAGAATCTCAAAAAATTCATGAATTCAAAGCCAACACTAGAGAAAATTCTTAAAGAAATAAACCATAAGGAAGAAAAAAGAAGCAGACTTCAGAATCAGAGAAGAGAGGAAGTTAATAAGTGGGCCACTTAAGTAAAGAAGAAAGATCACACCACCCAAGAGTAGACAGAACACAAAATGGCAGAAAACAAAAATCATATTTCAATAATATCTCTTAATGTCAAAGGACTTAACTCACCAATCAAAAGACATAGATTGGCAATGTGGATTAGGAAACATAATCCAAATATATGCTGTCTGCAAGAAACACACCTCACAGCCAAAGACATTCACAGGCTGAAGGTGAAAAGATGGAAAAAGATATACCATGCCACCAGTGACCAAAAAAGAGCAGGGGTAGCAACCCTAATATCCAACAAAACAGACTTTAAACTAAAACACATCAAAAGAGACAAATCAGGGCACCTCCTTTTACTAAAAGGAACACTATACCAAGAAGATATAATGATAGTAAATATTTATGCCCCAAATATGGGTGCAACCACATTTGTAAAACAAACCCTTCTGGACATAAGATCCCAAGTAGACCCAAATACAATAATTCTGGGAGACTTTAATACGCCTCTCACACCACTGGATCGATCTTCAAGGAAAAAGATGAGTAAAGACGTTTTAGAACTAAGGGAAACCATAAACCAAATGGACCTAATAGACATTTTCAGAGTATTTCAACCAGGAACTACAGAATACACTTTCTTCTCAGCAGCCCATGGAACCTTCTCCAAAATTGATCACATCCTGGGACACAAAGAAAATACCAGCAAATTCAAAAAATGTAATATAATTCCTTGCATCTTTTCAGACCACAACGGAATAAAAGTAGAAATCAACAACAGGAAACTCGAAAGAAAGTATTCAAATTCATAGAGAATGAATGATACACTATTGAATGACGAATGGGTAAGAGCAGAAATTAGGGAAGAAATAAAGAAATTTATGGAAACAAACTAAAACAGAGACACAACCTACCAAAACCTATGGGACACCATGAAGGCAGTACTAAGAGGAAAGTTTATTGCATTGAGTGCCCACATAAAAAGGACGGAGAACCACCAAGTAAAGAACCTAATGACACAACTCAAGGATCTAGAAATTCTGCAACAGTCTATTCCCAAAGCCAGCAGAAGGCAAGAAATCATCAAAATTAGAGCAGAAATAAATGAAATAGAGAACAAAAAAACAATTCAGAGAATCAATAAAACAAAAAGTTGGTTCTTTGAAAAGATTAATAGAATTGATAAACCCCTAGCCAACCTAACCAAAAGAAAAAGAGAATCAACTCAAATTATCAAAATTAGAAATGAAAAAGGAGATATCACCACAGATAGTGAAGAAATTCAAAATATTATCAGAAACTACTTTAAAAATTTATACTCCAATAGACTTGAAAACCTGGAAGAAATTGATAGATTTCTCAGCACAGTTAACCTTCCTACACTTAGCCAAGAGGACATAGCAAGCCTAAACCAACCAATAACAACCAAAGAAATAGAAATGGCAATAAAAATTCTTCCATCAAAGAAAAGCCCAGGCCCAGATGGGTTCCCAGCTGAATTCTACAAAACCTTCAGTGAACAACTAATACCAATACTGCATAACATGTTCCGGGAAATTGAAAGAGATGGAACTCTTCCAAATTCCTTCTATGAGGCCAGTATCACATTAATCCCCAAACCAAATAAAGATACCTCAAGAAAGGAAAACTACAGACCAATATCCTTAATGAACATAGATGCAAAAATTCTAAACAAAATACTAGCTATACGCATTCAAAACTATATCAAAAAAATAATACATCATGACCAAGTCGGTTTCATCCCAGAAAAACAAGGCTGGTTCAACATACGCAAATCAATACGTTATTCACCACATAAATAGAACCAAGAACAAAAACCACATCATCATAGCAATAGATGCTGAAAAAGCATTCGACAAAATCCAACACCCATTTATATTAAAAACACTGCAAAAAATTGGGATAGAAGGAAAGTACTTCAACATCATTAAGGCAATATACTGCAAACCCAAAGCCAACATTATATTGAATGGGGAAAAACTGCAAGAATTTCCGCTACAGTCAGGAACAAGACAAGGATGCCCACTTTCACCACTCCTTTTCAATATAGTCCTTGAGACTCTTGCTGCAGCAATCAGACAAGAGAAGGAAATCAAAGGAATTCACATAGGAAGAGAGGAATTAAAATTATCCTTATTCGCAGATGACATGATCCTTTATCTGGAAGACCCAAAGAACTCAACCAAAAGACTTCTGGAGCTGATTGACAAATTCAGCAAAGTCGCAGGTTACAAAATCAACCTAAAGAAATCAGTGGCTTTTCTTTATGCCAACAACGAATCCACAATGAAAGAAATAAAAACAACAATTCCATTCACTATAACCTCAAAACCAATAAAATACCTAGGAATAAACCTAACCCAAGATGTAAAAGACCTCTACAACAAAAACTATAAAACATTAAAGAAAGAAATTGAAGAAGACCTTGGAAGATGGAAAGATCTCCCGTGCTCATGGATAGGCAGAATAAATATCATCAAAATGGCCATTCTGCCAAAACTGATCTATAGGTTCAATGCAATTCCCATTAAAATACCAGTGACATTCTTCAGAGACCTAGAAAAATCAATCATGAATTTCATATGGAGAAAGAAAAGACCTAGAATAGCCAAAGCAATTCTCAATAACAAGAAACACGCAGGAGGCATTACAATCCCAGACTTCAAACTATACTATAGAGCAATAGTAGTAAAAACAGCATGGTACTGGCACAAAAACAGATATACTGACCAGTGGATTAGAATAGAAGATACAGAAACAAACCCACACATCTTTAGTCAATTAATCTTTGACAAAGGGGCCAAACACATACGCTGGAGAAAAGACAGCCTTTTCAACAAGTGGTGCTGGGAGAACTGGCTAACCATTTGTAAAAAGATGAATCTAAACCCCTATATCTCACCAAACACAGGAATCAACTCAAGATGGATCAAAGACTTAGAAATTAGACCTGAGACTGTGAAACTAGTAGAGGAAAGCATAGGTTCAACACTACAACATATTGGCACAGGCAGTAACTTTCTCAACAAAACCTCCAAAGCTCAGGAAATTAAAGCAAGAATAAACAAGTGGGATAACATCAAACTAAAAAGTTTCTTCTCATCAAAGGAAACTATCAATAACCTAAAGAGGAAGCCTACAGAATGGGAAAGGATCTTTACCAGCCACGATTCTGATAGGGGGCTAATATCCAGAGTATACAAAGAGCTCAAAAGACTCTACACTAGCAAAACAAACAACCCAATCAAGAAATGGGCAAATGAACTAAATAGACACTTCACAAAAGAAGAGATACAAAGGGCTAATAGATACATGAAAAGATGTTCTTCATCACTGGCCATCAGGGAGATGCAAATCAAAACTACACTGAGATTCCATCTAACCCCAGTCAGAGTAGCAAGCATAAAGAAATCAAATAACAACAAATGCTGGCGAGGATGTGGGGAAAGAGGAACTCTTTTACACTGTTGGTGGGAATGCAAACTAGTTCAACCACTATGGAGATCTGTGTGAAGATTCCTAAGAAAGGTGGGAATAGATCCACCATATGATCCAGCTATACCACTCCTGGGTATCTTTCCAAAGGAGTTGAATTCAGAGAACTACAGCAACATATGCATACCTATGTTCATAGCAGCACAATTTGTAATAGCCAAAATATGGAACCAACCCAGATCACCATCAACAGATGAATGGATAGCAAAACTATGGGAAATACACACAATGGAATTCTATTCAGCCATAAAGAAGAACAAAATTATATCATTTGAAAGAAGATGGAAAGCCCTGGAGAACATTATGTTAAGTGAGATCAGCCAAGCACAGAAGAAGAAGATACATATGTTTCCTCTAATATGCCCAAACTAGGAAACACAAAGAATACCAGAGGGACTCCAGATATTGAAGGGGAAATACTAGCTAAGTTTGGATGGTAAGATAGGAGAGGAGGAAGGCCGGTCTTGATTAATAAGGGTCTACACTTGAACATGTGTAAAATTATGAATAAGACATGGTTAACCTGGACAACCATTGGTGGGGGGGGGAGGGAAAATGTGGGCGGGGGGGGAGGGCACCAAATATAGTGTAAATGTATACTATTTATGTTCAATAAAAAAATTGTTATAAAAAAAACCTATAAAAAAATAAAAAATAAAAATAAAATCTTACATGATTAACAGAAGCTGAAAGAATTTATGTCTTCCAAATCAGCACTAGAAAAAATACTCAAAGAGATAAATGACAGGGAAGAAATAAATGCCAGAAGCAGAAAAAGGATGATTTGCATCAAATGAACAACTAAGCAAAGAACAACAAACACTACCTCAAACAGAAGTTACAACTCAAAGGTTAGGAGTTAAAAATTATCTCTCAATAATCATGTTGAATATCAATGGTCTCAACTCCCCAATCAAAAGACATAAGGTGGAAAATGTATTAAAAATCATAATCCATCTATATGCTGTCTCCAGAAACACCACAAAGGTAAAGATAGTCACAAACTAAAGTTGAAGGGTGAGAGCACAGTAATTCATCCTAATGGAACTTGAAGATAAGGGTAGCACCTCTAATATTAGACAAAATCAACTTCAATTCTAAACTTATCAAAAGAGACAAAGCAGATACTTTTTACTGGTTAGAGGAATAGTTCAACAAGAGGATATGACTGAAGTCAAACACTTTTATAACAAACTCTTAGGGACATTAAGTCTCATATAGATCCCAAAACATTAATATTGAGAGACTTCAACACTGCTCTCACTCCACTAGACTGTTCTAAACAAAAGATCAATAAAGACAACTCACACATAAGGAATACCATAAACCAAATGAACCTCACATATATGGAATACCATAAACCAAATGAACCATAAATTAGCCGCATACAGAATATTCCAACAACTGCAACTAAATACACATTCTTTATAGCTGCTCATGAAAACTTCTCCAAAAATAGATCATACCTGGGCCACAAAGCAAGCACTAGCAAATTCAAGAAGCGTTGCACAATCTCCTGCATCTTTTTAGACCATAATGGAATGATATTAGAAATCAACTATAAGAAAATCCAGAGAAACTTTATAAATACAAGAAAATTGAACACCACATTGTTTAAAAGAGGTTTGGGTCATAGAATAAATAAGGGTGGAAATAAAGAAATTTCTAGAAACAAATGAAAATAGAGAAACAACATATTCAAACTCTGGGACACTTTAAAGACAGTATCAAGAAGAAAATTCATTGCACCAAGTGTTCACATAAAAAGAATAGAAAATCACCAAATAGCCTCAAAACCCTTGAAAAGCAGGAACAATCTAGAAATAAAGCCAGTACAAGACAGGAAATCATTAAAATCAGAGAAGAAATCAATGAAGTAGAGATTAAAAAAAAAACAAAAAAAATCAACAAATCAAAAGCTGGTTTCTCAAACAAATGAACAAGAGAGATGAGCCATTAACCAACCTAACCAAAAGAAAGATAGAATCAACTCAAAATATTAAAATAGGAGATGAAAAAAGTGATGTTACCACAGAGTATGGAAATCCAGAGGATTATCAGAAACTACTTTGAAAAACTATACTTCAACAAAATTAAAAACCTAGAAGCAACTGATAAATTTCTAGACATATAAAACCTTCCTAAATTGAATCAAGGAGCTATAGAAAATTTAAACTAACCAATAGCGATCAAATAAATTGAAACAGCAAGAAAGAGCCTACCATCAAAGAAAAGCCCAAAACCAGATAGCTTTCTAGTTGAATTTTGAGACCTTTGTAGATTATCTAATTCCCAAACTCCTCAATCTATTCCATGAAATAGAAAGTGCTAGGACTCTCTCAAACATATTCTATGAAGCTAACATCATATTAATACCAAAACAAATAAAGAAAGCTCAAGGAAAAAAACTACAGACCAATATTGTTGATGAACTTAGATGCAAAACTTCTAAAAAATACTAGCAATGCATATTCAAAACCACATCAAGAAAATTATATAACACAACCAAGCTAAGTTTATCCCTGGGATGAAAGGTTGTTTCAATATATATATATATATATATGTGTGTGTGTGTGTGTGTGTGTGTGTGTGTGTGTTTATTTTATACATATACATACATATATATTATATATATATGTGTGTGTTTATGTTTTTATTTTATACATATACATACATATATATATTATATATATATGTGTGTGTGTTTATGTTTTTATTTTATACATATACATACATACATATATATTATATATGTGTGTTTGTGTGTGTGTGTGTGTGTGTGTGTGTGTGTGTGTATAAAATAAAACAGTCCAAAGCTGGGCATAGTGGTACACACTTGTCATCTCAGCATTTGGGAGGCTGAGACAGGAGGTTTGCAGACAACTTCAGCTACCACTTACTGAGGCCCTTTGCAACTCAGTGAGACCCTGTTTCAAAAAATAAAGAATAAAAAAATAGGGCTGGGGTTGTAGCTCAGAGGTAGAATGCCCCTGAATTCTATAGAAAAAATCCATGTAATTCACCACATAAACAAATCTAAGGACAAAAATCACATAATAATTTCAATAGGTGCTAAAAAGCATTGAACAAAATCTAATTCCCATTCATGCTAAAAACACTGCAGAGAATCAGAATAGAAGAAAACATTTCAACATTATAAAGGCAGTATACAGTAAGCACACAGCCAATATTATATTGAATAGAGAAAAATTATGAAAATTCCCTTTAAAATCCTCAACAAGACAAGTATGTCCACTATCAACATTCCTTTTTAATACAGTACTGAGACTCTGCCAGAAAAGTAAGTAAGAGAAGGAAATCAAGGTGTACAAATAGAAAAAGAACTAAAACCATCTCTATTTGCAGATGACATGATACTATACTTAAAATACCCAATAAACTCAATCAAAAGGTTTTTATAACTGATCAACAAATTTAGCAAAGTGTTTGGATATAAAATTAATCTTTAAAAATTAGATGCTTTTCTATATGCTAACCATAAATCAAACGAAAAGAAATCCAGAAAACATTTTTACTCACAATAACTCCCAAAATGATAAAATACTTAGGAATAAACTTAACCAAGGAGGTAAAAGACCTCCATAAGAAAAAGTATAAAACATTGAAAAAATTTAAAAAGATTTTAGAAGATAGAAGGATCTGCCATGCTCCTAGATTGGCAGAATATCATCAAAATGTCCATTCTTCCAAAAATGACCTATAGATTCAATGCAATGTCCATTAAAATACCAAAGTAATTTTTCACAGATATAAAAAAATTAGTCCTTAAATTCACTGAGAACAACAAAATAGCCAAAATAGTTCTCAGCAACAAGAACCATTTAGGAGGAATCTTAATATATGACTTCAAATTATACTACAGAGCCACAGTAATAAAAGCAGCATAATACTGGCACAAAAGCAGATACATACACCAAGGGAATAGAATAGAAGACTCAGAAACAAATCCACATACTTAAGAGTCAATTGATTTTTGACACCAGAGCCAAAAGCAAACACTGGAAAAAAGATAACCTCTTCAACGAATGATGTTGCAAAACTGGCTATCCATAAGCAGAAAAATGGAAATAAGCCCTACTTTCTCACCCTACAAAGAGTCAATTCAAAATCAATCAAAGACTTGAAAATCAGACCAGAGACCTTGCAGTTACTTGAAGAGGGCATAGGACCAACATTCCAACATAGAGACACAGGTAAAAACTTTCTCAACAAGACCCCAAAGCACAAGAAATTAAAATGAGGATTAATATATGGGACTGCATTAAAATGAAGAATTTCTGTGCTGCAAAAAAATAAGTAAAAAATAAAAAAACTACCAAAAACCTCAAGAGAGAGAGCCAAAAGAATGGGATATTTTTGCTGCTACTCCTCTGATTAAGAACTGATATCTAGAATATACAAAGAACTAAAAATACTTGCCACAAAAAAAAACAGATAATCCAATTAAAATGGAGCAGTAAAGTAAATAGGCACCTTACAAAATAAGAAATACAAATGGCCAATAAGTGTATGAAAATGTGTTCAACATCATTAGAATCAAAGAGATGCAAATCAAAACTGTCCTGAGATTTCGTTAACCCCAGTTAAAATGGCAGTCATTACAAACACAAACAATAACAAATGATGGCAAGGATGTGGAGAAGTGGGAATTCTGATCAACTATTGGTGGGATTGCAAATTAGTGCAACCACTCTGGAAAACAGTGTGGGGAATCCTCAGAAGTATAGGAATGAACCTGCCATATGTCTCAACTATAGCACTCCTGGGTATCTACCCAAAAGATTGGAAACCAAACTACCAGAGCAATGCATACATATCTATGTTTATAGCTGCACAATTCACAATCGCCAAATTATGGAACCAGCCAAGATTTCCATCAAAAGATGAATTACAAAAATATGAGATATATACACAATGAAATTTCACTCAGCCATAAAGAAAAAAACTCATTTGCAGGGAAATGGTTGGAACTGGAAAAGATTATGCTAAGTGAGATGAGTGAGTCGCAAAAAGTGAGAAATCAGATGCTTTCCCTCATACACAGAAGCTAGGGAGAAATTGGGACATAAGAGAGAGTCCAGACAGAGAAAGTTAAACCTTAGTTGAGTGGAGAAGGGGGTCTAATAAGGGAGATGGGAGGAGAAGGGGAAAACACCTCAATGGTCATGATGTAGATTCACAAACTTATTAAAACCTATCACTGCTGAGCATAGGAAGGAGGGACGGGGAGGGAACAGGATGGGACTGGAGTGGGCCTCAGGGAAAGCTATGTGCATGATTGCCTTTATCACTCTGAACTTCAACAACGCACCAATAAAAAAGAAAAAATATGACCTGCTGATTCCTCTTCTGTAAGCCAGTTTTTCTTGGTCTCCTCTTTTACTGCATTTATTTTCACCAACATTCTTTAGTATGTTGTATCTGCTCATTCAAAAATTGTGCTTGCTCATACTAATTGTACTGATATATAGAAAATATAGAAGGTAAAAAAAATAAATAAATAAAGCCGGGCATGGGGGCGCACGCTTGTAATCCTAGCACTTGGGAGGCTGAGACAGGTTCGAAGCCAGCCTCAGCTACTTAGGGAGGCTCTCAGAAACTTAGTGGGACCCTGTTTCCAAATAAAGTATAAGTAGGTCTGGGAGGATAGCCCAGAGGTAGAAAGCCTCTGGGTTCCAAACTCAGTACCAAAAAAAAAAAAAAAAAAAAGTAGAACCACCAAAGATCTCTTCGGAATTTTTTCTATTCGGCAAATGGTGCTAGAACAATTGAATATCGACATATAAAGACAACAAATAGAGAACTTCAACATTACCTCAATTTATCACAAACATTAAACTAAAACATATTATAGACCTAAATATAAAAGAAAAATATATAAAATTTCTATAAAAGAACACATAATATCATTTTGACTTTGGGATAGGCAAATACTTCTTAGGTTATTGAAAGCATAAACCACATTCACTAGATATGAGAAATGTACCATGCTAATGTTAATAATAGGGAAAGCTGGGTGTGGGGTATATGGCAACCGTCCTTGTGTGTTTTGCAAATTTTCTATTGGTCTTAAACTGCTCTAGACTGAAAGGTATGGTGAAAAGCAACAACTATTAAATTAAATGTGAATAAACTGGTAAATTAAAATTTTCCTTTTTGAAAGACACTATTATAAAAAATGGAAGATAAGTTATAACCTGAGGAAAATATTTCAACTTTCAAAATCAGTTATGAGAAAACAACTCTAATTTTAAAAAATTTGAATAGATGTTTATTCAAGAAGATATATTAATATCTTATAAGGACATGAAAAGATACTTCATAATAGTCTTTAGGAAAAAGATACCATTACACACCAATATTAGAATGGCTAAAACTTAAAACGACATCACTAACTGAGAATACACAAAGCAACTGGAATTCACATATGTTGCTGTCAGGAATGCAAAGTGATATAGATGCTTTGAAAAAGGGTTTGACTGTTTCTTACACATACACTCTTTATGTGACCTAGTAATTCCTCTCCTAACCTATTTACTCAAGAGAAAGAAAATCATGTCCTGTACACAAATGCTCATGGTCATCACAGACTATAAACAACCCAAATGTCTATCAGTTGCTGGATGAATAAATTATGATACAGCCATACAGTGTAATGGTGCTCAGCAATAAACTGGCTGATGTATTGATAGAAACAACATCAATAAACTTTAGAAGGGAAAAAAGCCAGATACAAAAGGAATCATACTGAATGATTCTGTTTATCCGACAGTCTGGAAAATGCAAAACTATATTTTACCATTGCTATAGTCCAAATTTTTGTGATTGCCTCCCCCGCTACACACACAAATTTATGTTGAAACCTAATCTCTAAAGTAATATTATTAGAAAATGGAGTCTTTGGGAATGTAGTTAGGTCATGAGGGCTCCATTTTCATGAATAGAATTAGTGTCCTTATAAAGAGAGCTAGCTCATCACTTCTACCATATAAGGACATGGTAAGTAGAAGCTATCTATGAGGAATGGGCTCTCTCCAGACACCTAAACTGATAGAACATTGATCTTGAACTTCTCACTTCTGAAATGCTAAGAAATACCTATCTATTGTTTATGAGTTACCCAACCTAAGGTGTATTATGATAGCAGCCCAAATAGATTGTGCCAGCCAGGGTCCAAGAATAGGGGTAAGGTATTAACTACAGAGGGTTATGAGGAAACTTTCTGGGAAAAGGTCCCCATAAACTTTTAATTAGAAAATTCTCCTCCAAAGCCGGGTGTGGTGGCGCACACTTGTAATCCCAGCATTTGGGAGGCTAAGAATAAAGGATCGTGGTTCGTGGACAGCCTCAGCTACTTAGTGAGGCCCTCCACAACTCAGTGAGACCCTGTTTCAAAATAAAGAATTAAAAAAATTGGGCAGGGGATGTAGCTCAGAGGTCAAATGCCTCTGAGTTCCATCCCCCCAGACCCACAAAAAAAAGAAGAAAGAAAGAAAGAAAGAAAGAAAGAAAGAAAGAAAGAAAGAAAGAAAGAAAGAAAGAAAGAAAGAAAGAAAGAAATTCTTCTCCACCTGGATAGTGGTAATGGTCACATGATTTTATACATTTGTCAAATTAATTGAAGTGTATACCTAAAAGCAAGACTCTTAGTCCATGAACATTATACTTGAATAAACTAGATTTTAAAAAGTAAAACTGAGATCCTATCTTCTATAATATTTTACATACTGCTTCTTTTTCTTTTGCTTAACAACAGAGCACTAAATATTTGATAAAACAACTTTAATGATGGTAAAACATTTCACCACATGGTCAAATTGTAACTTAATTATTGTTACATGGAAACTGAGTTTTCTTACCTATATTCTTACATGAGCATCTTTATATGCTAATTTAGTCTTTCATTTCATTATTACAGTACAATTATAGATTTGAAATTAACTGAGACAATGGTATGAATAGTAGTTTAAGTTTTGGATATTTACTGCCAATTTTCTTCTCAGAAAAGGAGGAAACAGCTTATATACCTATCATCAGAAAGTGGGTTTATAAAGAAGTTTAAATCCTGTTGTTTTTTGTTTGTTTGTTTGTTTTTTGGTGGTACTGGGGTTCCTGGAAGCCCTTCTACCTCCGGGCTACACTCCCAGACCTATTTTATATTTTTGAAACAGGGTCTCTTACGCCAGCGCGGCTGGCTTCGAACCTGCACCATCCTCCTGTCTCCACCTCCCAAGCGCAGGGATTACAAGCGTGTGCCACCACGCCCGGCTGTTGTTGTTGTTTTTTTTTTTTTAACATGAAGCAATAATACCTGAAGATATTTATTCAAAGTATTTCAGGGAGGTTATATCATAATTCTCAGATCTAAGGCACAAACTAAAACATCAAAAACAGTACACATTAGTGTAATAATGAACAAATCTACAGGAAAGAATCTTCTGCAAAATTTCCATGGTGCTCTCCATAGTCAAAGTTCTATATGAATAATATTTTTCATCTAGAAGAGTTTAGTTTTTTCTGTTTCTAACACATTGATCTGCATAATGAGGAACAATTAGCAAACTAATTCTTCAGAATCCTTTTTACAATTCTAATTTCAGGAGCAATCATTTATTTCAACTGTGATGCCTCCCTTGTTTTAACCATAAGTGGAATTTTCAGTAGAACCTTTTTTGTGTCACAAATGCTGTATTTTATGATAGAATCTTAGGGTCACAGTAATCTCTTATGTATCAATCTATATTAAAGGCATAGTTTATGCTAATGAAGAACTCTCCTTTACAATATAAATCTTATTAATTAATTTTCTAATAAGGCTCCTATTCCCACATTAGCTCTGCTATGAGATAAACTTTTAACTAGAAAGTGACCAAGATAAAGAAGAATTCAATCTTGATAAAACTGAATTCCATTTCAAAATGTTCTCATAGTATATAAATAAGATTTCTGAACCTGGGCCATGTGATCCTGCAGTTCTGATCATTTTCCATCACTGACTTGAAAGATGAACAGCATCTATCTGAATAGCTCCATCTATCTCAAGTGCTCCTTCCTGAACTATTCATGTAGGCATGGATTTTGATTGTACAAGTTCACGTAGAACTTTTAACCCACATCTTAAACTTCAAAATAGAAGGATACTCGATTTGCTCAAATTTCACAGCTAGTTGGCAATTATGCTGATGGTGAACTCAGATTCCAAGCCTTACTCTCTGCAGGCTCACCCCATTCTGCCTCATTCTCAGCTCTATCTTGGCTGGGTAATACATCTGCCTGCACACTTCAGGTTTCTCCTGCCAAAATACCCAGTCTGTGAAATGACTTAGTCCTACCAATGAAAGTTCTGTTCCAAAATATTCTTAATATTCCATTACATCTTCCAGGATTCAGAGGAGAGTAAAACCAACTACTGAAATCAAAGAAGCATATTCAGAACTTTTGAACAATGCACACTAACGTGTCAATTTGTATACCTAATTTTATGGTTTATTATTTTTTAACTTTGGATTTATTTTTTAAAGAAAATGCCACATTGTGAACAGGCAATCAAAATATATCTTTCTGTTGTGATTCATTCTCTCTCTCTCTCTCTCTCTCTCACACACACACACACACACACACACACACATACACACACATACACACATACACACACACACACACACACACACACACACACACACGCATATTTCCCATAAATTATTGGCAGGCATACCACCCGAGGACCTACCGAAGGTGTTATTAATGCCATCACCGATGCATGACTCTCCACCAGCCAACTGTAGGGTTTGGTACAAAGCCAAGCCCTTTTGTCCAGGGTTGTGATGTATTCAGGACCAGGATACCCTGAAACTTTCAATAAGGCCATCTCAAAGCAAAGTGGAAGGAGGCAGAGTGTCCCTTAAGACTACTCTCCTCCCCTAGAGTCTGGTGTTCGCTCTTTTTCAAGTCTCCTGGCCTCGCCTCCCCCCAAGCTCCAACTACCTGACAAATGTACATCATGTCTGATTGCACAACAAAACACTGAAAGGCTAAGCTTTCCCAGAAAAAGCACTAGACAGAGAATCAAATAATGTAGGTTCACTTTCCAGCAATACAACTCCTTAGGTAAGCCACCCTAGGCAACACCCTCTGCTTTTCTAGGCCTAACTGTGACGGTAGAGGGGTTTGGGAGGGAAGTAGATTAGTTGTTTTCAGAGGTTGTTCTAAGTCCCACCTTTGAAGATCCAGAAATGCTCTATTTTAATTGGGATCAAGCATCGAACAAGTCAATGAGTGATATAAACACCTCAGGCGTGGTGGCTGTGGCAGGTACACCCTGGCAGCAGCAACTGTGGCCATGGATCCTGAGAACATGCAGTGTGGCTCTCAGCCAGCCATCAAGCTCCACACTCAGAGACCCCACAAACGAATCTGCACTTGTCCCCGGTTACCAACTAATTGGTGGTAACCCAACTAATTTGTTCCTTAACCAAGCATGTTAGGAAAAAGCCATTTAATGCTGTCAAACCCTTAGAATATACAAGTTTGACGAACCCCTTCTGATTTGTTTTGCATTATTATAAATATCTAGCCCAAGATTCAACTAAATTTGGAAAAAAAGAATATATATGTATACACACACATATATATATATACATATATACACACATATATACATATATATACATATATATATATGTATGATTCACACCAAGACAAATGTTCAACAAGATCCTTGCAAGACAACTAGACAAGATGTCAAGATATCAATTAAACTAGAGATAATTCTCAAAAGAAGAAATATGAATGCCAATAAATTTATGAAAAAATGTTCAACATCATTAGCAATCTGAAAAATGCAAGTCACAACTGCACTGAGAGTTCATCTAACTTCAGTTAGAATGTCAATCATCAAGATTACAAACAATAATGAATGCTGGTGAGGATGTGGGGAAATAGGAACCCTTGTAAACTATTGGTGGGTTAGTAAACTAGTACAACCACTATGGAGATCCGTATCGGAGTTCCTCAAAAGATGAGGAATGGAACTACCATATGACCCAGCCATACCACTCCTCAGTATCTTTATAAGAGAATTAAAGACATAATACCCTAGTAACACACACATATCCATGACGATTGAAGCACAATTCACAGTAGCCAAATTATAGAACCAACCTAGGTGTCCTTCAACAGATGAATGAATTTTAAAAAGTGGTATCTAGCTGGGCGTGGTGGTGCACGCTTGTAATCCCCACGCTTGGGAGGTGGAGACAGGAGGATCATCGTGCTGGTTCGAAGCCAGCGTCACTGGCTTAGAAGATCCTGTTTCCAAGTAAAAAAATATAAAAAAAATAAAATAGGTCTGGGAGTGTAGCCCGGAGGTAGAAGGGCTTCCAGAAACCCCAGTATCACACACACACAAAAAAAGTGGTGTATATATACACAATGAAATTTTACTCAGCCATAAAGAACAAAATTATGTCATTTGTAGGAAAATAGATGGAACTATTATGCTAAGTGAAATCAAACAGTCTCAGAAAATCAAGGGTCCCAAATTTTCTCTCCTCTGTGGAATCTAGAGAGAAAAAAAGAAAACAAGGTAATTCAGATAGTGGAGGCGGGGTGGAGGAGAGAGATGGGGAGAGGAAGGGGGGTTTGAGGAAGGAAACAGTTTAAATAATGTTATATACATATATGAAGACATCACCACCAATCTCCCTAGCATGTGCAAGGAGAAAATGCGGGGCAGGAGCAAGATGGATGTGGAGGGAAATACACCAAGTGATGTATATATGTGTTGATATTACTTTGAATCTCACTATGATGTATAGCTACAATGCACCAATAAAAGTGTTAAATAAATAAATATCCAATCTAAGAGTAAATTAGATTTTTTAAATACCTATACATATGATTCACCAAGATAATAGATATATTCAGGAGTCCTTTAACTAAGACTATCTACATCCCAGGGCATTAAATTTGACACTATACAAAATTAGAGAAAAGGAGTCAGCTGCCCATCAAATGGCAATGAAAAAGCAAACAAGGGTCATGGAGTGATCAACTGGTGTAATAGTACCACGTACTGGGCATAAAATCAAAACAAAAAAGAAATCATTCACCAGCCTGTGAGTGCTACTGGTACAGGGGCACTTACAATCTGAACACCTGTTCTAAAGGCTATCTCAGTTTTCTTGAGTTGCTATAAGATGACACAGTTGGGGTGGCTTAAACAACAGAAATGCGTTTTTCGTAGTTTTGGTGATTGGAAGTCTGAGAGCCAGAGTGTCAGCATTGCTGGGTCCTGCTGAAGGCTCTTTGCTGTCTCACAGATGGCTACTTTCTCAACATGATGGTGGAGAGGGAGAGAGCAAACAGATCCTCTGATGTGGGTCTTAGAAGGGCCTTATCCCATGATGAGAGCCCCACCCTTAAAATCACATCCAAACCTCCTAAAGTGCCCATCTCCAAATACCATCACATTGATGTTTAGGTCTTTCATGTATGAAAAGAGGGTTACATTCATTCCATAGCAGAGGCCCTCAGTAAAATTTTGTTGAATACTGAATAAAGTTCCAGGTGGGACAAAGGAACTAAGAAGAAGAAAGCAAGCAAAGCATGGCAGAGGTGAATCTATCTGTTATATGGAGTTATAAGAAAAACAGGTGCTTTTAGCAAAATCAGCCAAAAGATAAACATATGGAGAAACAGAATAAGCAAAATCTACTGGTAGTATTTTCTGCTGTGATTATAAGGGGCAGCTGATCCTTCTGACAGCTGTGAAGTGGTATATGTAGATACCATGGGCTGGAAAGTTAGTTCTGATACAAAGAAATACAAAAAGCCAACCGTCTGCCTGTGATAGAATATGGATTTCCATTTAAAGACTCTAGGAGCCCCCAACACACACCTGCCTCACCACCCCACTTTATCCCCACATACCTTGTCCTTATTTCATTATATATTTAGGCCTGTATCCACTAGTCTATGTTTTGTTTGCTTACTAGCTATGTAGTTCATCTAAATAAAACCCAGGAGTTGAAACTTGTGAAGGCATTTGGGAAGAAAAAAGGAAATTAGATTATACTCAGAATCTTGTCCATTTTGTCTTGTAGCAGTTCACAGAGTTGCTATCAATCTACAGTGAGATCTTCCAATATAGAAGGGGTATAAGATGGCAACCAGGGGGCATGAGTGCTAAAAACTACATAAGATTCCCCGTGTTTGGATTTATGACCTCTGCTTTTTACTGGCTTACACGTATTTGAGACAAATGTTATATTAAACAACCTCTTTCACCTGCTTGTACCATTAGAAGAGGAGACATATATGCAATAGCTTTAGATTATAAGTCAGAGCTCCCTGAGAGCCTTCATCAGAAAAAGATCTAATCACAAGAGCTAAGGAACTCCCACATTTCCACATTCACTCATGGATTCACACATTTCCCAGTTACTAAACAAACATCTATGTGAACAACGCAAAGTTTTTAGATTGGTCTTTTCCTTCCACCTTGCGATTTTAATCCTAGAGTCAGCTCCTCTAGGGTTGATTAATTTATTTTACTACCTCTAAAACATGTTTATAAAGATTAGTAGACAGAGTAGATTAAGACAAATGTGGCTTCAAATTCTAACTCTGCTACTTAGATATGCACTATCTGGCACATTCTTTAACCTCTATAAGCTTAGTTTATTAACCCATTAAAATTATTTAGTTTATTTAGTTTATTAACCAAAGTGATAATACCTACCTCAAAGGATTGTTGAGTTTTGTTTAAAAGAAAAACCAGTGTAAATGGACTGGAATATAACTGGTACATGGTGGGATTTAAATCAAGATTAGTTTTTTGCTTCTATTATCCTAAGTATTTTTGATGGTTTAGCAATCGATTTGTACTGAGTCTTGGACACCATTTCACTTCCTTCCCAACTAAACTCACAAGATTATTTTGCACATACCACTTCTAGTGAACTTGACCTTCTCTCACATCAGCCTGACACTAATTGACATTTTATGGACTGCAGCCGTTGTTCTTTGCTTTCAATACCTGCCAATAAAAAATTCAAGTAAGCAAACAGAGACTTAAAGTTCTCCACATTAGTACTAATAAAAGCTAATATTTACTGGCTGAGGCTAACCAGGTTCCAGGCACTATTCTAAGTTTTTTACATGTGTTACCTCATTAAATTCTCAGAAGGACTCTATGAGGTAGGTGCTATATTATGCCTGTTTATACAGCTGAGTAAACTGAGGAACAGAGAGGGTGAGTAGCTTATCAAAAGTACTGCTGCTAGAAGCAGAGGAAGGATTCTGAAGCCAAGTATCCTGGCTCTAGGAGCCTCTCTCTTACCCTCTGCCCTAAGTTGCCTCTTCTTGCTGAGGGACTCAGAGATAGTGATTATGAAGTGGTATTGGGCTGCCAAATACAATCACAAGGAATGCCGAAGACTTCAGCCCCTTAATGGGATAAAAAATGCTAAAAATTCATCAGAATATTATTTGGTAAGTTTCCGTTAAAAACATAACTCCATTACAAATTACTTCTGCTGCACATGAATCTGAAGCAATGCAGCAAATCCTATAAAATTTAGAAGGCAGTGTTTCATTTTTGTCTGAATTCCATAAATACTGTTTATTCACTTAATATGATGTTCAACATCATTAGCAATTAGAGAGATGCAAATCAAAACTACAACGAGAGTGCACCTAATCCCAATTAGAGTGGCAATCATTAAAAATACAAACAATAATAAATGCTGGCGAAGATTTGGGGAAATAGGAACTCTGATACATTATTGATGGGATTGCAAATTAGTGTATCCACTTTGGAGAT
Source organism: Muscardinus avellanarius (assembly GCF_963383645.1). Taxonomy (NCBI): domain Eukaryota; kingdom Metazoa; phylum Chordata; class Mammalia; order Rodentia; family Gliridae; genus Muscardinus; species Muscardinus avellanarius. The sequence continues at coordinate 44,789,873 of NC_137795.1, read as the reverse complement.
TAGGATGTAGGTTCCTCAGAGTAATGGGAATGGAACTACAATATATCTAGTTATACCACTCCTGGGTATCTATCCAACCAGATTATTATAGTAATACATGCATATCTATGTTTACAGCAGCACAATTCACAATATCCAAACTACAGAACAAGCCTAGGTGTCCATCAACAAATAAGTGGATTAAAACTTATGAGATATACACATAAACTCTACTCAGCCATTTAAAAAAGGAACCAAATCATATCATTTGAAGAAAATGGATGGAACTGGATAATATTGTGCTAAGTAAAATTAGTCACAAAAAGTGAAAAGTCAGGTGTTTAAAATCTCTCATGTGTGGAAGCTAGGGAGGAAAAACAAACTCTTAAAGACAAGTTTTATAAGTTCACATAAACTGGTATAACCATTTTGGAAAATTATTTGGCAATATCTTCCAAAATTGCTTATTTGATATGATTCTGTGACCCAGCAAATTGACTTCTAGATATACAATCACACAAAAGAAAAAGAGGAAGGAAGGAAGGAAGGAAGGAAGGAAGGAAGGAAGGAAGGAGAAAATATATGCATAGTTTACCACAATTGATGTCCTAGAATATGCACTGAAGCTTTATTACTAAGTGCCCAAACTGGAATCTACTCAAATGCCTATTAAGAGTTGAATACATTTATTTTGGAATAGTCACACAACAAACTCTACATGCCAATAAGTGGTCTACAATTACATGCACAGTACAGATGGATTTCATAAACAATTTTGGATGAAAGGAACTAGGCACATGACACATAATCCTATTTATAGACAACCCCAAAATAATCAAACATTATCTATGCTGTAAGAAGTCAGAATAATGGCTATCTTGGGGTAGGGGAAGTGAGAAGGAACACCTGGGGCATTAGGGGGGTATTTTTAGGGTATCAGTAATGTTTTGCTACTCGGTATAGGTTCCATGAGCATATTGAATTTGTGAAATTAATCAAACTTTACACTTAGAGCACTAACAATATATGTACTTTTGCACATAGATTTTGCTTCCATACTTTTTTGAATCTGTGAGACTTAGAACCCTAAATCACATCCTTTTGTTTTATACTATTTAAACAGTTAAAGACTATATACTTGAAAAAAACTTGGGAGAAACATGCATGCATTTTACACAGTTAATTCTACTATTTGGATGAACTGAATTTTTTTTTTTTTTTTTTTTTTTTTTTTTTTTTTTTTTTTTTTTTTTTAGTACTGGGAATTGAACCCGGGGCATCTACCTCCGAGCTATACCCACCAGCTCTATTTTTTATTCTTTATTCTGAAAAAGGGTCTCAGTAAGTTGCAGAGCACTTCACTGAGCAGCTGAGGCTGGCTGCAGCTGTGATCCTCCTGTCTCAGCCTCCTGAATGCTGGGATTACAAGCGTGCACCACCATGCCCAGCTTGAACTAATCTTTTCTATGAATACTTTCAGAATCAAAATCAGTCCAGTAGAATATTTATTCAAAGTTTCTGGGCCACTCCTAGTATTTGGTGTCATTATAATTATCACCTTTGAAATGAGCTTGGGTGTGTTCATCATGTTACGTATCATGGATTAAAACATTTACCAAGATTTAAGAGAGCACTGACAGTGAGAAGCCAATGTTTGTGTGAAATCTGCAATCAGGCTCAATTTCGAGGTTCTTGCATCTGCATGACTTCCAAATAATGCTTTTCTAGGAATTCTTTTGTGTCATCTTCAGACAATGCAACTTTAGCTTGCTCACCAACTTAGACTATGTTTTGTTATTTTTTAAGAGAAATCAGAGCTAAATTACAAGCTTAATATCCAACATCTAAAACTGAGTGTGTCAATTCTTCAAATATGAGGATAGTTTTACTTTTATAATGATTTTCTTCTGTTTCAGACACAGGCCATTGTACTAAATTTGTTTCCTTTAATACCTGAAACACACACTTTATACAAATTTAATTCTATCTTGATTCTATGCATGTATATTAACATGGTTCTTAAGCAATCCCTTTTGAATTTATTCTAAGTGAAAATTTAGTGCAAATTTTTTTTCATTTTCTTGGATCATTAACTTTGATCTACTGCTTTTATACGTTCTCAGATTTTTTGTTTTGTTTTGCTTTATTTTGGTACTGGGGATTAAACCCAGGGGTTTTCTATCTCTGAGTTACACCCCTAGGTTCTAAGTTGCTTGGGGTCTTAAGTTGTTGAGCTCACAGGGAACCTGTGATCCTCCTGTCTCAGCCTCCCAAATACCAGAATTATAGGTGTGCACCACCATGCCAAGCTTTTTGTTTAATTATTATTATTATTATTTTTTTAGGCAGCATCTCGATGTTGCCCAGGCTGGTCTTGAACTAGTGGACTCAAGTCCACTTTGGCTTCTTGACTGCTGGGACTATAGATACATGCCATAACACCTGGCTTAATTTTCAGACATTTTTAAATAATAGCATACTTTAAATGCTTTTCAGAGATAGATGAATGATCTTTTTTTCCCCAAAGGAAAACTAACAGTAAAAAATCATAATATACCAACTTAATCCAGCCTTCTGCTGCTAAAAATGTAATTTTATTAGTAAATTTAGAAATTGTACTCAGTTTAATTCACCCATGAATTACCTTCTCTTAATCTGTAATATCTTTCCCAGATCACAGTCTGTTCTTGGCCGGGATGCTGAAAAAGCTGGAGTGCTAAATTCCCAAGGGACCACTCTAGGTATATATGTTTATTCTAAGCATGCACACCTCTAATTAATAGGATTTATTGAGCCCCTCAGATGTCTCTAGTATTAACATCCTTTCCATTCCTTTTAATAGCCCAATAGTTTGCTAGCCACATTTGATCGTGGAGGAGGTTAAGGCATAACTATTTACCTATCCACTTGTGAGTCATAAAGCTATGCAAGAAAATTCTATCCCAGGCACTGTGACTCCAAGGCTATTCACTTTGCTACCTCTACCTACTGATAAGAATTTAGGTAAGGAGGCCATTTGGCTCTCAGAGTACTCTGAATCCTGACCTTACTGTACATTGGCTAATAGTCCACTTCTGCCTTGTAGAATGTAATGAAAAATCTGGCTCTACCCTTATTTGTGGAACAGTCTTTGCTGCTACTTATATACTCTCACTTCCTTTCACAATACTAAACAATGGGCGCTTCAGATCTTTGATCACTACCACTAAGGAAATTGGAGTCAAGATTCAGAACCCTGAGTTTTGGTTCATATGCGTGTGTGTGTGTGTGTGTGTGTGTGTGTGTGTGTGTGTGTGGTGTGTGTGAGTGTGGGGTGGGGGAAAGGCTCTGGGGATTTGAACCCAAGGGCCCTCTACCTCTGATGTACATCTCCAGCCCTATTTTATTTTTTATTTGGAAACAGGATCTAAGTTGCTGAGGCTGACCTCAAACCTGCAATCCTCTCTTTTTTTCAGCCTTCCTAGTACTGGGATTACAAACATGTGCCACCATGACACCCAGCTTCATGATGCACTTTTAAAGGCGTCTATTGATGGCAAACTGGGTAATGGCTTGTGCTTAAAGCACTGTACTAGAGAGTCACAAGATAATTAATGAATTGATGGAATATGAACTGCTAAATAACATAAAACACAAATCTTAACTTTCTAGGAGTTTTTAAAGTTCACAAGAGTCAAAACTTATCAAATTGTAAATTGTTTTCCAATTCACATGAAAATATAAAATCCCACTTCAAAACTTTTCAGAATAATCACAAAAAACAGACATTGTAAATTCTCCAAAATTTATTTACAGTTAATAACTTAAAAAGCAAAGTACAACCAAATTGTAAATTTTAATCATATGCACATTAAACTGTCCAGAGAAACACTTCAGTTCCATTACAAACAATTGCTTTCTAATGCACTTAAGACATAACAGTTTATCAAAAAATATTTTAAATATAGCAATAAAGTAAATGTTAGGCATATATGGCCATTAAAAATCACCAATTTTAATAGAGTGCTGTGGCAACCCTTTAAATAACAAAAAAACTGTGAGTTGAAAATTGCTCCATTTTTTGTATCCAAATTTTTTTAAGTTTTTTTGAAGAGTTTTCTGAAAAATAGCACTATCATTTGCACATGGCAAATCAATAGGTATCTGCCATCAGCTTAAGTTACACTTGTCCAACAAAGTACTCAAACTTAGACAAAAATAAATACACACCACAAGAGGAACACTTTACACTATCAACAATGAAGCTTGCCCTCAACGATCATGACATTACTGGTTTTAGCAATGTAAAAATCATTTGCTGGTTAACAGGGAGGAGGTTAAGATTATTTGAGATGCCAGTCGCTGCATATAGGCACTCAAAAGTCAAAAATTAAACAAAACCATAGCAAAGTGATAAATTTCCTCCTAGCTGCTCCCTCTACTTGTGCCATATAAGAGAAGGCAAGAGAACAAATAAAGATATGGGACTTCTTTACAAAACTATACACAAGCTAAGCCACAGACTCACTTTAGAACAGTAAACAGATGCCTCACTATAAAGGCTACTATGCCAAGTTTCTTTTCACATTCGACCCAAAGATACCCATAAAATACTTTCACTTTCCTAATACACTGGTCAACTCTTTAGATGTTTCTTCACATTTTAGAAGTTGTAGCATAGGTTTTGCTAAAGAAAACTTGGCAAAAATAAAGATTTTTTTTTTTTTTTTACATCTTACTTCACAAACTAGAAATGGCCTGATTTAATAGTTCAGGTGAACCATGTTGAATTCAGAAATGGGCAATCAAATCCAAATGGAAATCAGACAGCCCAAATAAGCCAAATAAGTATTTATGTGAATCCAAGTGCACTAAAGTAACAAGGCAAAAGAGATAAAATAAAAATTGTCAAGAATAACAGTTAAACGGATGGTGTCACTGGTTATGTTTCAGTTGTGTGCTGAGAGGTTATCCTCTCAGCAAAATCTAATTTTCTTGGAAACTAGATAAGCTATACATCGAAATTACATTCTAACATGGCCATTGGATTTTTAAAAATTATTATAAAACTATATACAATAGTGAAGTGGTACAAATACATCTTTTTAGGTGCTAGTTAGCTATAAAAGTTAATGATATACTTTTGGGAAGAAAATCCTATGTATCTGGAATACAGTTGGCAATGGAAGCTAATATCAAAAGACTGTCTCAGCTTCCTATCACATAATTAAAATTTAACACTCTCCATCTTGTAAGTAATTATTCACTTTTTATTTACTCATGTGACAGTGCTTGCAAAAATGTATCATCATTGAGTAGTGAATAAAAGACTTGTGAGGCTTACTGGGAAACTGGCATAAAGTCATATATATGTATATATATAATATATAATTTTTTTTACAAAACAAAAACACTGAAATTAAAGTCACAACACTCCTACTATGGACTATTAAACTTAATCATTTCAGAAAGCTATGCCATTCAAATTCTAGGAACACAAGAGTCAAAATTGCAACTCTCATTATTCTAAGAAGCTGCCAACCAGAGATAAAACTTAGTATTGAGGATTTCACATGTTAAGCTCCAGCCCAGTATGGATAGTTTCATGGCAGAATACTTAAATTCAAATAACAGTGGTACAAAACACTACTTGACCCTTTAGGTATTGCAGTAAAAGCTGGCTGTGGCACCACTGGCTAAACACCATTAAGTCTTGCTGCCACCAACAACCAAAGGCACTTGGATAATCAAGAATTCCACACTTGGGCCATATGGTATACACACTATTACAAAAGTGTAAAAGAAGGGTCAGTACTCTGTGTGGCTTGCCTATTTGACTTCTGTGGCCTTCAGCTGTCAAACAAAGACTGCAAATATAATTACGAATGGGAAAAAGGAAAAAAAGAAAACTCACATAAAAGTCAACTAATTGTCATGTTTATAATGGTGATGAATATTATTAGTCTGAGCATTTCTTGTTATCCAACAATAAAGACAAAAAACGATATCCATTTTGCCCGAAGTAACTTCAACGTTATTTGATACCAAGAAATGCCCCCACCCCTGCCTATAGCTCATGTTCTGAGATTTCTAATGGGTATTCTGCTTATCACTCCATTCACAATGTTTACACACTTTCACCTCTCCTATGCATCTTCCAACACAAATTATCCTCCTATTGACATTCCTGGATTTGTATATTAGACCAGGACATGAGACCAAATCATCTCCATTTGGATTCCAATCATTCCTATAACCAGTGCCAATTCTTCATAATTTATTTTTTTATCACAAGCCATGTGGTTTCAATGCACTTCCATTTTTATTCAATTAATACGAATTTAACAAGTCAACTTTCCCAAAACAAAACTTCATGTTAAGTATTTCTCTCATTTTCCTTAGGAGCTCAGTAAATTTAAACATTAAATTTCAACATACAATCTTTTTTTTGGGAAAAAAAAAAACTTTAAAACGTTTAAGCAGTTGTACTTTGCATCTCTTTGTAATCACTGAGCCCACGAAAATCAAAGTCATACAAATCCTTGCACGAACAGTTCATAAGCTCGAACCTCTTAAAAATATATATATATATATCCTTGGTCAAAGCTTTGAAATCCAGTAAAAACGCAGAAAGGATCGGGATTCAGAATACCCTGAGCACAAACTAGTGCAACACCACATAGGTTTGATCTTCTTCCGTCCGGAAGGAGGGGTGGCAGTCAAACAGAAAGATGGGGTGCGGGGTTAAAGAGCAAGCAACTTCTAACTTTATTACACAAGCACGAAAACAAATTCCTTTGGAAAAGAATGACTTCTTCGGAGGACTTCCAGACCAGTGAGGTAGAGTCCCGGAGGGAGAGCGCGGGTCCGCCCCACCGTCGCGGCGACGTCCCCGGCCGGGGCTGCGCGGCGGGGCCCGCGGGGCCGAGTCCCCGCCCGGGCGCGGGGCAGGCACCCATCCGGGGAGACTTCTTGGCGCGTAAAGTGCAGTGGGGCGCGGGGCCGGGCGCGGCCGGTCCTGTAAACACTCGACTGGCCCCGGGGGGGCGGCGGGCGCGGCTCAGGCGCGGGGCACGGGGAGGCGGCGCAGCCTCACCACCGGCTCCAGGTCCACCCGCAGCACCTGGCGGGCCCTGCGCCGCGCCGCCGCCAGGCTGCGCTCGCCCCACACGTCGGCGCCGACGCGGATGGTGGGGAAGACGGTCAGCGTCGGGGTGGCGGCCCTCCAGATCTCCTCCAGCGTGCGGCCGCCGAAGCAGGGCGCGGGCGCGGGCGCGGGCGCGGCGGGCTTGGCGGCGCGGGGCTCCGCGGGCGCGGGCGCCGGGCGCGGCCGCCTCCCCCGCGGCGCGGCCCGGGCTCCGCGGCGCCGCCTCCTGGCCGGGCGCGGGGGCCCGCGGGCCGGGGGCGCGGGCGGCTCGGGCACCAGGGCCCGGCAGGACGCGTAGCCGTAGACGTCCTTGCTGCGCAGGATGTGCGGGGAGAACTGGTGCTTGAGGCTGCAGAGGAAGCTCCAGAGTTCGGCGTCCGAGCTCATGAACTCCGTGCTGCGGGGCATGAACAGCTTGAAGGCGTCGCCCAGCGCCTTGGTGCTGTCGGCCAGCGACAGGAGCGAGCGCGAGTACACCACCTTCTCCTCCCGCGCCTCCAGCCCGGGCCCTCCTCCCGCTCCGAGGCCGCCGCCCCGGGCGGCCGGGGGCCGGCGCCGCCGCCTCTTCACGCCGCGCCGCATCGGAGGCCGCTCGGGGCCGCGCGCCCGCGTCCGGCTCGGCGCTGGCGGCCGGCGCGTCCCTCGCTACTTTTCTCGCCTCCGCCGCCCCTCCCCCTCCGAGGGCGGAGGACGCCGCGGAGATCAGCAGCCCGGCTCAAGATGGCGGCCGGCGCCCACCCCTGGGCTTTGTCATTGGACGGCGCCTCGCCCCCTGGTTTCTCTTTCTTCTCCTCTCTTGCCTCCTTTCGCCCTCTGCCTTTCTTTAAATGGGCCCGCCTTAGGCCCCGCCCACCGCGGGCCCGGCCCCACCCATTGGGTGCTCTCAGAAGAGGGGCGGGGCCTGGAGGGGGAGAGGCCAGTTCCTGGGAGATGGTGCTGGTGGTGGTGGTGGCCTCTTGGACGCGGGTCAACAGTTGGGTGGGTGGTAGGAGGGTCGCCCTGTAGAGGGGAAGAGGTGGATGTCTACTGCCAACCCCAGCAGTGAGCGGGTGTGTAGTTGTGGATGGAGCTGAAAGATCTACCAGTCTGAGTAACAAAGGGAGAGATGCCCAAAGGCTTGCTGGTATCACAGCTAGGGAATTTGGATTTAAGTCTAGCGGGAAAGGCTCTTGCACAATTCCCATCTAAATCCTCAAAGGCCTCTTTGGGCATCTTCATTCAAAACTCTTCCTTCATTCCATATTCATTCTCATTCATATATTCATATCTCATTCTCTCTCTCTCTCTCTCTCTCTCTCTCTCTCTCTCTCTCTCTCTCTCTCCTCTCTCCTCTCTCCTCTCTCCTCTCTCATCTGTAGATTGAACCCAAGGGCGTTCTACCTCAGAGCAAGATTCCCCAACCCTTACACTGGCCTTGAACCTGAGATCTTTATCTCTCAGCCACTTAAGTACTGGGATTACAGGCGTGGCTACCCTGCCAGGCTCTCTTCCTTCTCTTGACCCCAGTCCATATTGAGAAACCACTAAACAGATAACATGCTTAGCATTGGCAAGACGGGCTCCCTCTAGTCCAAAGAACCTCTGCGTTTAAGAAAGCCTGCTAATCAAGAAAACAAAGCTTTTCATAGTCAATGAGTGTAAGTACTCTCTTTGCTCAGGTTGATCAAAAATCAACTAAGTGGTGGTACTTAAATAAAGTATCTATATTTTAAAGGTATAGTTCTTTCAGACTGCCACTTCCTATTTCATTTAGTTTTAAAGTGGTCCTTTGAAGCACAATCACTATTATTTATAAAGGATGCAACATCACATATAATCAATGAGGTTCTGTTGAAAAGAACACATTGTTAAGAATTCATTACCTTTTGTATTTAAGAGAATGGTAGAAGTTCTTTCATCATCTTTTCTAACCTTTATATTGAACTCACTGCCTGTCAGGTAGTGGGCACTCAATGTTTGCTGAATGAATCAATGAAACACTGATTATTTGAAATGGAGTGGAAAAAAATACTGAAATGGTTTTGAACAGGATAATTGCCTATTTTACACTTAAATTGCAATTTTCTCAGAACTTTAAAACAAGTTTTTTCCAATGCTGGGTATCAAACCCAAAGTCTTATACATACTAGTAAGCACTCTGCCACTGAGTTATACCCCCAGTCAAGAAGAGTACTCTTAATGTTTTAAAGTAAGAAGAAAAAGAAAGAAAAAACCCACTCTTAGTACTTAGAACTTTGAGGTACACATGCATATTTTACTCTTTGGTAAGCTTCTTTGTAGTAGACAATGAGTAGAGTACAAAATTTTGTGATTTACATATAGCTGTTGATGGTTCCCTTGACTCTTTGAGCTGAAAGTGAACTTGTTCAATTTTATTTCACAGATGAGGAAACTTAGACCCATAGAGGTTCATTAATTGCTAGTAGCAGGGGACTGGGACTCTAGATCTGTGGGTTCCTAATCTAGTGATCTATTTATTTCATGGGTAATTTTCCAAAATGTGCTGTCCTGATTCTAAGGGTCTAATAGAAAATGGTTTATGTACAGTGGGGTAACTAAGGGACAGAGCTGTACCCTTATTTTCCCATTTCCACTACACCAAGAATTAAGCTGTTTCTATCCTACACTGGACTTAGATAATATTTGTTAGAAGCAGATAACATTCTGTTTCAATGAAAACTAAAAAGTAATTTTAAAACTACTTCTCTACACCAGCACTCCCTCTCCAGTTAGTGAGTTTATGGCAAAAATAAAACTGACCATAGACCAGCTCTCTGTCTGCCAAAACTATGGTAACTTTCTGAATAGAAAATCATTTTCTCAGAAAAACACTCTGATCTCAAATCAAGATTATAGAGCCAGTTATCAACTTCCCAGCTCCTTATAAAGAAATGATATTGTGACGACTCTCTACATCACAATTAGTTCTCTTGGTGATTCTGAGAACAAATAGCAATATAAAATTTGAATAACTCCTATTGGAATACCCTTGTAGAACGACAGAAAATCTTACAGAGTAAGCAAGTGGAAAGCTAGGGGGACTTCATAATGAAGAAGGAAAGAAAAGATAAAATTAGAGTGATTATAGTCCTGGTTTTTTATATTACTATTTTCATCCTTGCATATTAATTATAATTTTTTAAGTTCTTCAGGTATTTTGCCAAATAAATATGTACATAAATGTATAGAATCAATTCAATTAAGAAAATAAATCCTTTTCAACAGTTTTGATTCTAAGAAAATATAAAATTTCAACAAATTAAGCATTCAAGAGTTTATTTTATAACATGTTTATTGATGTTACATTAAACATTATATCTATAAAATGTTTTTAGGAACCAACATCATGTTAAATTGCTAAAATGATTTCTTCTAGTTCCTGAAACAATAGAAGGTTAAAGGAACATTGGCAGATTAAATTTTTATTTCTGAGGATTGATAGTTTACGGTCCTGTTTATGCCTTTTCCTCTCGCTGATATATCTGATACATAAATGACAAATAAGAATAAGCAGAAAAACTAGCTGTGTGCATCCATTCTCTGTATTTATAAATTATGTTGTTCAAAAGAATCCTAGAAAAATAAGTTATTGGAGAAATTAAAAATTTAATATATCTTTACCAAAAACCTTTGCTTAAATATTCCATAAAACAATTTACTTCTTAAATAATGGCCAAAATGCTAACAAAAGTATATGTAATGCTTTATTATTTCATTTATATAACATTCTAAGAAGTGCAAATTAATATATATTTTCAATAACCAGATCACTGGTTACCTCTGGGAATGAGGATTACTGAAAAAGGGAATGAGGAAAATTTCTGAGGTAATAAAAAGTTCTACACCCTGATATGTTTACACCTGTGTATATATATCTTTTGAGCTGTACATTTATGATTTGTGCATTCTACTTTGTAAATGTTGTATATCAATAAAATATTGAAAAAAGAAAATATATGTAAGTTGTCCTACACATCAGCTCTATAAACAGAAGTCATGGAATCAAAAACACATCTTTACACAAAATATTCTTGGATACATTTTTTAACCTTTCTGCATCTCTTATCTACAAAATGGATGTTACCTCTACCTCAGATTGTTTCAAGGATTCTATGATATAATATTCACAGCCAGGCATGATGGTGCACACTTGCAATCAGGAGGCAAAGACAGAAGGTTTGCAGCCAGACTCAGCAACTTAATGAGGTCTCCCACAACTTAGACCCTATTTCAAAATATAAAATAGGGCTGGAGGTATAGCTCAGAGGTAAAATGCCCCTGGGCTCAATCCACAGGAGAATAAAAATACACATATTCACATGATGCTATAATGTCTGGAACACAGTAAACATTCAAAAAATTATAGCTCCTTCCTAAATTTTAGGATTTCACTTGTTTTAATCAAGAGATTTCAAATCCTGTTTTATAGAAAGTCTAGGTTTTTCCGAAAACAACCAACAGAATTGACGTGCACATCAAATGGTAGAGCTAAAAGGAAATAGAGATCTAATGAGTCCAACACCATTCAAATGGCAATATTGAGGTGCCTTCCCCCCTCCCAACACATACAAGAGGAAGTAGAACTAATAGAAATTTTAGATGTGAAAAATAAACCAAAATAAGCTCAGTGGGTGGGCTCAACATTAGAATGAAGAGGATAGGAAAGAATTGGTGAAGTTGAAAATATAACAAAAGATATTATCCAGTCTAAACAATGGAGAGATCAAGTACAGTGCCTGGGATCTTAGCTACTCAGGAGGCTGAGGCAGATGAATAGCAACTTTGAGACCAGCCTAGGCAACTTAGCAAGATCCTGTCTCAAAATAAAAGAAAGAAAGAGAGGAAGAGAGGGGAAGAATAGGTTAAGAAAACGAACAAAGCCTTAGGGACCTGTGAGCATATAAGATCTAATACTTGTGCCATTAGAAATTCAAAAGGAAAGCTGGGCGTGGTGGCACATGCTTGTAATCCCAGCATTCAGGAGGCTGAGACCTGGAGGATCGTGGTTCATGGACAGCCTCAGCTACTTAGTGAGGTCCTCTGCAACTCAGCAAGACCCGGTTTCAAACTAAAGAATAAAAAATAGGGCAGGAGGTGTAGCTCGGAGGTCAAATGTCCCTGGGTTCCATCCCCAGACCCCCCCCCCAAAAAAAAAAAGACATTCAAAAGGAAATGAGAAGGAAGATAGAACTGAAAAAAGCACTTATAGAAATGATGGCTGAAAATATTTCAAATTTTCAGAAGACATAAGCCTACAAATTTAACCCAAATAAACGCAAAGAAGTCCATATCAAACTTCTGAAAATTAAAGACAAAGAAAAAAATCTTTAACTCAGCTTAATTTAAAAATGACACCTAGCGGGAACTCTAATACATTGTTGGTGGGATTATGAATTAGTGCAACCACTTTGGAAAATGGTATGGAGGCTCCTCAGAAGAATGGGAATGAACCTACCATGTGATTCAGCAATACCACTTCTGGGTATCTACCCAAAGGAATGGAAACCAAATTACCAAACTAATGCATGCATATCTATGTTCATAGCCACACAGTTTACAATTGCCAAACTATGGAACCAGCCAAGATGTTCATCAACTGATGAATAGATTACTAAGCTATGGGGTATGTACACAATGGAATTTTTCCCAGTCATAGAGAAGAACAAAATTACATCATTTATGGGGCAGTGGATAGAACTGGAGGACATTAAGCTAAGTGAGATTAGTCAGTCACAAAAAGTGAAAAATTGGATGCTCTCCCTCATTATGTGGAAGCTAGGGAGAAAATGGGTCATAGGAAGAACTCTAGACAAAGGAGGAGAAACCATAGATGAGCAAATAAGGTGACCTAACTGAGGGCGATGGGAGGGAGGAGTAGGGAAATTCCCTAATGTACATGATGTACATTCACAAACGTATCAAAGTCAATCACTAAGCCAAACATGAGAAGAAGGGAGAGGGAAAGGAATGGGGTAGGAACTGGGTAAGAGCTAAATGAGTAATGTGTGCATATATGCCTCTACTTCCTTGTATCCCCTTAAGATGAATGACTATAATGCATCAATAAGAAACAGAGACATTAAAAAATAAAAATAAAATGACATTTTATTTATTAAAAAACTCAAATGATAGCAAGTTTTCATTGGAAACCAGGGGCACCAGAAGACAATAGTGGAATCTTTTTTGTGTGCTGAAAGCAAAGACCTGCCACCCCAGATTTCTATATCTAGTGAAAACATCTTTTTTTTTCATATTTATTTTTAATTGGTGCATTGTATTCATACATCATAGTGGGATACATACTTTTGTAGACATACATGCACACATTGCCCAGTCAGCCCCCACCCGATCCCCACCCCATTCTCTCCCTATCCCCCCCTCCTATGCTTGGCTTAGTAGTTGACATCTAGTATTATAGCAATTTATCCAAAATTAAAAATGATAATCTCACATAACAGTTTCATTTATCTGATACCAAGCTTTTGATGACTTAAAGATAACATTTCAATATTTCTTTTTGCTTTTTTTCTTACCAGAGAATCTATTTTTTTCTATTTTTTATGTGAAACTATCATATATTTATATATTTATTTTTCAGAAAAAAAAATCTATCCTAATATGGAATATGGACTCTAGGTACCCACATCGATCTTGAAAAAGAACAAAGCTAGAAGATATATATTTTCTGATTTCAAACCATATAAAGCTACAATAATTGAAACAGTGTAGTACTATTCTAAAGGCAGATATATAAACCATTGGAGATATATAAAATATATGAACATTTGGTGGTAGAAATAATAATCTTTTAACTAAATATTGTTGAAACATAATAATTACATGGAAAAGAATAAAATTGGACCCTTACCTAATCCCATATACAAATATTAACTCAAAATAGATAAAAGACCTAAATATAAATCTTAAGACTATAAACTTTTAGGAGAAAATCTGGGTCATAAAACCTCACAACATTGAAATTGGCAGTGATTCCTTGGTTATGATTTCAATGGCACAGGCAACAGAAGAGGATACAAACTCCCTAAAAAATAAAAAACATATTGTATATCCAAAGACAATGTAACCAGAGTTAACAGTTACTAATAGAATGGGATAAAATATTTCCAAATGCTATATCTGAAGGTATATTAATATTCCAACTAGAAATCCTAAAAATTAACAACAATAAAGGCAAACAATACCCTTTAGAGATAGGTAACAGACTAACATAAATAATGAATCTCCACAGATAACCAATCTTAGTTGTCTGTTGGATGGAAAATCTTGTTTCTCTAGTTCTGATGTGTGTTACCTATTTCTTCTTTGTAGTTAATCTCTTTGAGTATTTTCTCTAGTGCTGGTTTTGAAGACATAAATTCCTTTAGTTTCTGTTTGTCATGGAAGCTTCTTATTTCTCCATCTAATTTGATAGAAAGTTTTGCTGGGTAGGAAATTTTTGGCTGGAAGTTGTTTTCTTTCAAAATTGGGAATATGTTGCTCCAAGCCCTTCTGGCTCTCATAACTTGGTTTGGGAAGTCTGGAGTGATTCTAATTGGTTTGCCTCTGAATGTCACTTGGCCCTTTGCTTTTGTTGCCTTTAAGATTCTCTGCTTGGCTTCCACATTGGTCATTTTGACAATTATGTGGCGTGGGGATCCTCTTCTCCGATCCTGTCTAAAGGGAGTTCTATAAGTTTCCTGGACCTGCGTATCGACCTCTTGCTCTATGTCTGGAAAATTTTCTGCTATTACTTCCTTGAAGAGATTGTTGATCCCTTTGGTTTCACTTTCTTTTCCCTCCTCTATTCCAATTATTCTTAGGTTAGCTCTCTTAAAATGTGCCCATATATCTTCAATGTCAGATTCCTGCTGTCGGATATTTTTTCCTAGATTAGAAACTATGCGTTCATTTTTGGAATGATCATCTTCTAAGAGCGAGATTCTGTTCTCCATGTGTTCTAATCGGTTGTTTGTGCTTTGAATTGAGGCCTTTACTTCATTAATTGCATCCTTTATCTCTTTTTGGCTCTCTCTGAGTTCTTTTCGAAGCACCTCTATTATTTCTACAGTTATTTTCCTGATTTGATCTTCTAGAAATCTCTGATTTTCTGTTTTATCGGGTTCTGATGTTGTGGGGTTGTGAGCATTCATTGCTCCAGTATTATTCCTCTTTCCCATGATTTCGGAAGTTTGTGCCTTCTCTGGGTTCTTCCCTTGGGTCACTATGACTTCACTTAAGGTGCTCTGGTTCTCGAGTCAGTAGTATCTCAGACTCCACTACTCCTTTACTGGGTTGTATCACAGAGTCTCTGACCTAGATAGTCGATAGAGGCTGCTTTAGACCATGGGGGGTGCCCGGTTGCACGTTCTCCTATGGTGTGATATCACTGCCACCGCCCCTTTCCCACTGGGTCAAGTCCCAGTGAGTACAGTACTGGGATTTCTCCGCTGTGGCCCGCAATTTGACTCACTGTTCTTGAGTACGCAGATGTAGCTGTAGTGAATTCGGTGCTGCTGCCGGCGGTGGCAATATGGCACCGCTGCTAAGCCCTCGGCTGTTGGGCTGGCGTTTTTTTTTTTCCTTGGTTTTGATTTCCACTCTGAATCCCTGCAGCGTGTGCTGAGCTCAGACACTGGGAGCTTTAGATGTCCTCTGCGCCGAGAAATCCCGCCTGGCTGTTCCGCAGCGGCTCCCCTCGGCTTGCTGTGGCCATCCCGTGAATTCGCCGGCAGTATGGCGCTGCTGCCGCGTCTGCCGCGTCCTCGGGCGTGAGGATCTCCTCTGTGGCTCTGTTCTCAGTCCGCTTTCTCTCTGGAGCCTGGTGATTTTTTTTGTTTCTCTGGTGATGTTGTTTTCTGGCTTTGAAAGGCGCTGATTTTGTGGTAATGGATATTTGTTGTTAGCGGGGCTCTTAAGCCCCGCTTTTCTCGGTCGCCATCTTCCCGGAAGTGAAAACATCTTTTATAAGTGAAAAGGAGATCAAGATATTCTCTGATGAAGGAAAATAGAGGATTTGTTACCAGCAGGTGGACTCTAAAGCCTAGATAAAGGAAATTCTCTAAATAGAAACAATAAAAGAATTCTTAGGACAATGGGAAGGAAGAAAGAACATTAAGGGGAAAATATATATAAATTCTCCTCCTCTTAAGTGTTCTAGATTATTTTTGGTGGTTATTTTATGAGCTGAATGTTCGGGTACCCACAATATTAATATTTTAAAGCCTTAATCCCCAATAGGACTAGCAAGATAAAGGGATACAAAGGGAGATGAGATTCTTGTACTTTACTAGAAATGGTAAAAATGAGACCAGTGAATGGAATAAGTTATTTACACATACATCGACCACTGAAGGGGAAAAAAAGCTGTATAGAGAGATATATCAGAACAAAGACAGGAAGTATAGGAAGGCTGTATTTTGTTGCTCTGTGGCTCAAAATTCAAACAGAAAGAATACTGCTTCTCTCCTAGGTGGGTGACTGAGGGGAGCTGCCGAAATTCAATACGAGTCAGTCAGAGATTCAGAAAGACCCAGAAATTCTGGTGTTTTGCAGAGAGAACAAGAAAGAGTACATTGTAGCCAACTGGGTGGCAGCAGCCAGGCAGGGTCACCACAGAGGGGAGGAGTAACACAAATAGAGAAACAGCAGCCACATTTGGCAAAAGAGTATCTGTAGAGCAAGCAGTAGGGCACTCTGAACTTAGCTGACTCAGAGGCGGCACAATGAGCTGGTATTTAAATGGTGCTCTGGGTTTCTCAACTTATGAGTGGAGAGATAGGGTAGAGGCCATTTTTAAGAGCTCATGTTGGTGCTTACTACTTCTGGAATCCAGGAGATCTTAAGAAATGTTGCATCACAGTCCCAGATAATGTCTACTTAGGCGGCCTAAAGCATACCTGGCAGAATATGATTGAAACAGACACAGGGAAGATTGTGCCAAGGGGGGTTCAAGTCAGATACATGGAGGGCAGTACAACTTGCTTTCCCTTTGAATCTGAGGCTTGGGCGTGTCCTGCACACTCCACCACTCATGAATATAGCCTTCCCAGGCTTAGTTCCCAGATGTAATCATGCCTGTCTCTTCAGTTTCTTGACCCTCTTCAGCTGGTCTCAGGAGCTGTCAGATTCAAAGGGAAAGCAAGTTTTACTGCCCTCCATGTCTCTGCCTTGTGAGTGGAGTCCTTGAGGCCCCCAGAGATCCAGAAACCTAGTAAAGATTGGCATCTCTCTTACTCCATAAGTGTATAGAGCTAAACTCTCCAGAGTAGATACCACCCTACAAAGTTCCAGTCACACTTAGACCTGAGCTGCCAGAATTTCCCATTTAGAACTCTGGATCAGCCCCACCCTTCAAGTACATCAATGTAGTCTGTCTAGAAAAACTATAATGGACAGTGCTTCTCATTCCCTTCTTCCTGACCCTGGTAAGAAGTTGAGAGACAGTTCAATTAATGTTATAGTCAGATATAAAATGGCCCTAAAGAGCTCATTTATTAATGTTTGGCGCTGATGTAATTGAGTCATGAGGCTTGTAATCGCAGTAGTGGATAAATCCATTATAATGGTTTGTCTGTGTGGTGGCAGGGCTGGTAGGGGGTAGCTGGGGGGTGGATCCCTGGGGGTGCCGCCTTGGGGATTTTATGTGGTTCCTCCTCCCCTCCTTCTCTCTCTTTCTTGCTTCCAGCCTTTATGACTGTTGTGAGCAATGGTCTACAAGATCCTAAAGACCAATAAGTCATGTCACACACAACGTGTGTCTCCACAATGTCATGAAGTTTATTAAAACATGTAGGAACTTAGTGGGAAATTGGCTAAATTAAGCTTAATTCTAAGTTCAGATGCTGGGAGACTACTTTTCCAAAGCTGATTAACAATGAATAAGCATCAAACAATATACTACACACTAGCAAATCTAACAATTTAGGTCAAACAATTATATTAAACTATATGTATAAAATAATGGGCAAAAATGCAATACAATCAACTCAGGAAGTAGGAGATAACTATCTAAGTCCAGGATCTCCTAGCAGAAGAGATTCGGGAGTTGGCCCAAGTACTGAGAAGGCTGAAGAGTCATGCTGATCCTCGGTCAGAGAGAAGAGTAGGACCAGAGCAAGTTGCTGGATCAGAATCATATACATGGGCAGATTGCTGTGGCATAAGTTCAGCACACTGCTTGTAGAAAGGCCAGTATCTTTATCGGGCTTTTTGGGTATTTCTCAGTATCTTTGGCAGGCTTATAAACCTGTCAGACTCCTGTCACCAGTTCAAATGTATTGACAGTGTGAGTCCACCAGAGGTGGAGAGGCATTTTACGATCCAAGTGTCCATTATTAATTTCAGCAGAGAACTACTGGTCTGAGCCCTATGCTGACAGTTTCTGAAGCTATATGCTGGCGTGTCTGAATAGGTTGTTTATGAGTTTTGGTCTGAGATATACAGGCATGTTAAAACAAGTTGTTTATGAGTTCCTAAAAATCGTTTTATAGCCCATGCTCTATACAGTGGTATTAGGAGCACAGCCCATGTGCTCTTCCTCTCTCTGGTTATTGCCAGCATGCCCTGAGATAAGCAATCTGGTGGTCTCACATGGACAGAAACTGAAACTGTGAAAATAAAGCCTTTTCTCTAAGTTACATGGTCAGGTCTTTAGATATGGCTGTAAGAATGATGACCAGAACAGAAAATGGTGCCATAGCAGTGGGTTCATAGCTATATCTAAGTCTAACCTTGTGGATATGACTACTTGGAACTGGTTTGTGAGAGGAAATTGGAAGGGCCAGAATGTGGCTAGAATGATGGACAGTAGAGACTGTGCTCAGGAAATTGTGGAGGGAAATAGGACTAGGGAATGGAGCAGAGGCCATGTGTGTTACACTTTGGAAAAGAACTTACACACATTTTGCCCATGTCCTAAAACTTTGTGTGAAGCTAAATTTAATGATGGACTGATTAACAAATTGGAGGAGGAAATCTCAAATAGTCAAACTGCATTATGGATATTGATGTTCACATTTAGTGAACTGTACACTGAACTTTGAGAGTGGAAAGTAAAGCAGAGGGACTTTATAGATTTGCAATTTGGCTAGAAAAATATGTGTAAAGGTGGAGCCCAGGGAGATGATGTTATAGAAGGAAAGAAGATGGCTGGAAAGAAGAAAGAAGCAGCAGCCTGGATGGAGGTGGGGCCAGGGCAGCCCACGTGAACTTGGGGCTAGTGGTCACTTGGATAGAGTGGGCCCAGAGTCTGTGATTAAAAAGGCCCTAGTGGCAATGATTAAGGAGGAGGGCATGACTACCTTTTCTGTTGGTGGCCCATCTCGGAGACCAAATAATGGTGGTTTTGCTAGAAAAAGGGAGTCATGGAGGATCCCCCTTTCCTAGATTTCAAAGAAAGGTCTGGAAATCCAGGCAACATATGGCAGAGTCGGAATCCCTACAAGCAGGCCAAAATGGGACAATTTGTGAAATAGTGAGGGTAAGGCCAAGGTTGTAAGAAAAATCATAGAATTAAAAATGCCAGAAATGTGGAACAACTGCAAGGAAAGACTGCTAGCTATAAGCCATGGAGCCAGGCTACAAGAAGCAGTAAAACACCCATTGCAATCAACCAGGCCACAGGGGTGGGGCTGACAAAGTCCCTTGGAGATCACATCTCACCACCAGGTGCCCTGGATGCCAGGAGTGGAACTGCAAGACTGAATTCTTGCCTTGCTGGATTTTGTTCTGGTTTTGGTCCCATTGCTTCTTTCTATGGCCCTATTCCTCCCTTTTGGAATGTAATTGTTTACTCTTTGCCACTGTATATTGAATGCATGTAACTTGCTTTTTATTTAGATCTTCATTGTCTTCTATAGGGGCTTACAAGCATTCCCCTTGAGTCTCAGAGGAGACTTTGGACTTTGGGACTTTTCAGCAATATAGGAACTTTTAAGACTGTGGGAACTCTTGGAGAGGATTAAATGCATTTTGCATTCTGATCTGGGCATATGCTCCGTAGGGGCCAGGGGCAGAATATTGTAGTTAGATGATAAAATATCACCAAAAGAGCTCATTTATTAATTTTTCATGTAATTGAGTCAAGATGGTTGTAATCCCAGTAGTGGATAAATCCATTGTATTGGTTTTATCTAGGTGGTGGCCTGGGCCTGTAGGGCGTGGCTGAAGGGGATGGATCCCTGCAGGATCCTCATGGCCTTGGGATTATATATGGTTCCTCTCCCCCTCCTCTGTATCTTGCTTCTGGCCTCCAAGATATGAGGAGCACAGTCCCATGTGCGTGCCCCCCCCTCTGGTTCCTGCCACCATGTCCTTAGATAAGCAATTCCCAGTCTCTTTCTTTCCTCTATATTATGTGGTCAAATCTTTAGATTGTGGCTGTAAGAATGCTGACCAGAATGACCTGTTTCTTTCCAAGCCACACCAGCCAGCAACATGACCAACAACACAAAAGGAGGAAAAGGTTAATAATCCCCAGCCCTTGCCAGGCACGACTGCACACACCTGTAATTCTAACATTTGGGAGACTGAGACAGGAGGACTGCAGGTGAGTTTGAGCCCAGTTTCAGCATTTAGTGAGATGCTCAGCTACTTACCAGGACCCTGTTTCAAAATAGGGTGGGGTACAGCTTAGATATAGAATGCCTCTAGATTCAACCCCTAGTAATACCAATAAGAAATGGAAGAAAGGAAAGAAGAAAGGAAGGAAGGGAGGAAGGGAGGAAGGAAGAAAGAAAAAAAAGAAAAGAAATCTCCAGCCCTTTTTCCCTCTCAGGGACATTTAGCCCTAGAAAGAAAAGAAGAAGAGAAGTCTGGCAGAGGCAGTGAACGTCCATCTTTGTCTACAGAGTTAACTGCCTCAGCAGAGACAATTATTCCATTTTTCATCAAAAAATTTTTTGTTGTTCTTATTGTATTTTCTGGTTAATTTGTGTTTACACACATGCACATATTTCTTTTTTCTTTTTCATCATTTTTTATTATTTTGCTATTTGCTTTTTTGAGGGGATAGTGTTTTTGTTTGTTTTGTTTTGTATTTCTCTTGCTCTTTCTCTCCTTTTTTCTCTAGTAGATAAATTTTCTTGTCTCTCTCTTTTTCTCTATATTGTTTCTTTTATCTATTTTCTCAGATTCTTTATTTCCTCCACTTGCTACCTCTCTTTTTTTTTTTCCCTCTTTTTATCTTTTGAATAATTCTAACCTTTGGTTTGCTTTCCTAGTCTATTTTCTTTTCTCTCAGTGAATTATATTTTTACTATTTTTGGAACTATTTACTTCATACAATGTCTGCCACCATCATTCATTGTAGATAATATAGTTGACAACTTGTGTTTAATGGTATAATTAGTTTGCAGCTATTTGTTGTTGTTTTACTTAGGCTGACCCAACCATTCCTGTTCATGGAGTTATTAGTGTAGACGTCATAGTAGGCACCTGGTACTTATTTTAATGCTGTATATAGTTCACTGCTGTTGTTCGTTTTCCCCTTTACTGTGAGTTTCTGGGAAACTAGTGTTACAATAAATTCTCTGCTGTTAAGCTATACTCTAACCCAGTTAAGAAACAGTACACGTTGTTCCACTAATCATCTCCAAAGAACTAGCAGGGAACCACTACTACGAAACCAATTTGGGAATATATTCAACAATTAACAATAACCTTATATCCCAGAACACTTTGATAAGAAAAGACTGTGCCCTAAAAAAACGTCCTCATATAAAAATAGAAGATAAATCCATTCAAATACATTAGTACAAACTGCAAAACAGAAATGTAAGAAATATGAAAAAACATAATGCCTCCTAAGATTCATAATTCACAAGCAACTGACTCCAAAGATATTGAAGTAGATTAAGTATTAGATAAGGAATTCAAAATTATGATTACAAAAAGATCAAGGAATTTTGAGAGAAGACAGAAAATGAAATGGGTTAAAGAATTCAGTACAAGATATGAATGAGAAATTCAATATTGAAAATGAACCAGATGGAAAATATAGAAAGGAAAGAAACAATAAATCAAATAAAAATTTCAAGATGGAATTGTCTCTATCAGAGTAGACTAAGTAGAGGGCAGAATCTCAGAGCTGGAAGACACAGTGGCTGGCCTTGAGATTTAGGTAGTAAATATCAAAGAAAAATTAAGAAAATAAGTAACTATTATCAAAATATACAAGGACCCCGGAACAACAATAAGACACCAAATTTAAGAATGATTGGGATTAAAATAGATTGGAGATACAAGCTAAATGCATTCATATGGCTGAGTGTGATTTTGCATGCTTGTAATCCCAGGACTTGGGAGGCTGAGACAAGAGGATCACAGATTCATGGCCAGCTCAGAAACTTTTCAAGGTCCTATGCAACTTAGTGAGGCCCTGTTTCAAAATAAAATTGGGCTGGGGTTGTATCTCAGAGATATAATGCCCCTGAGTTCAATCTCCAGTACCACCAATAAATTTTATAGATATGTAAATACATAAATATATATATATATATGCACTTATAGTTTTTTCAGGAATATAATAACAGAAAAATGTCCAAACCTTGGGTATTATATAATATGCAAAAATACAGGAGGTATTCAGAATCCCAAATAAACAAGATAAAAAAAAACTCTATAACACACTATAATTAAAATCCCTAACAAACAAACAAGAATAGAATTTTAAAAGCCTTAAGAAAAAAATGTCAACCAAGTTAGGTCATATTTAGAGGTAGGCCAATCAGAATCACTTCTTTGGTTTTTTGTTTTGTTTTGCTTTGTTTTGGGGGGTGTGTATGTGTGTGTTACTGGGGATTGAACTCAGGGACATTTTACCTCCAAGCTATATCCTCAGTCCTATTTTATTTCTTTATTATGAAACAGTGTCTCACTAGTCTGATGAGAGTCTCACTACTTGCTGAGGCTAAAACCCACAATCCTCCTGTCTTAGCCTCTTCAGTACTGAGATTACAGGCATGAGCTACTATGCCTGGCTTCAAAATTACTTCTAATTTCTCAGTTTGAACTCTAAAGACACAGAAGTTCTTGGAACAATATGTTTGAAACCAGAAAGAAAATAAACTCCAACCAAGAATGCTTTTACAGCAAAGCTATCCAGAATTTAAGTTTAAATAAAATCCTTTTAAGATAAAAAAGAAATTAAAAGAATTCATGACAACTAAACTGGCACTACAGAAAATACTTATAGAAATACTACACACAGAAGATATTAAAAACAACCTCCAGAGCTTGCTAATGAACAAACTTCAGAAGACTAGCTAAGCAAATGAAAAGCAAAACTGAAACATTAGAAATAAATAAAAGCCAGGCATGGTGGCATACACTTATAATCCTCACGCTTGGGAGGCTGAAAAAGGAGGACAGCGCAGGTTTGAAACCAGCTTCAGCTACTTAGTGAGGCTCTCAGCAACTTAGGGAGATCCTGTTTCCAAAAAATATATATATATAAAATAGGTATGGGAGTATAGCCCAGAGGTAGAAAGCCTCTGGGTTCCACCCCCAGTACCACCAAAAGAGAGAGAGGGAGAGGGAGAGGGAGAGGGAGAGGGAGAGAGAGAGAGAGAGAGAGAGAGAGAGAGAGAGAGAGAGAGAGAGAAATAAAAATGGCAGAAATTAACAAAACTTTTTCTTTAATAACACGGAATGTAAATGGCCTCAACTCTCCAAATATAGGACATAAATTGGTAGACTGGTTTAAAAAGCAAGACCCAATTACATTTTGTTTGTAAGACTCACCTTACAGGCAAAGGTAGCCACATGTTGAAAATGAAAGAGTTGAAAATGATACTCCATGCAAATGAAACCTGAAAATAAGCAGAAATAGCTATTCTCATATCTTACAAAGCAGAGCTCAAATAAAAACTAATCAGCAGAAACAGAGAAGGTCACTTTATACTGATAGAGGGAAAAATCTAACAAAAAGATGTAAATACAGCAAATATTTATGTCCTAAACATTAGTGTACCTATTTATAGAAAACATATACTACTCAAACACTTAGATCCAAGTACAAAAATACTAGGTAGTTTCAACACACTTCTCTCAACAATAAGTAGATTATTGAGACTATACTAAATATAAACTCTTCAGATCTAAAAAATGTTATTACAAATCAAATAGACCTAACAGACATTTCTAGAATATTCCGTCCAACGACAACTGAATTCACTTTCTCTCAAATGCTCATGGAACATTCTCCAAAGTAAACCATACTTTAGGCCAAATACAAAACAGCAACATAATATAATTTCTTATATCTTATCATATTTTAATGGAATGAAATAAAAAATTCAACAGGAAAATTACAGAAATGAAATAAGAACAAGGAGAGTAAACAATGCACTTTTGAATAATGACTAGATGATAGAAGAAATCAGTAGATAAATTTAAAAATTCTTAGAATCAAATGAGAATAGATACAAAACATATCAGAATCTCTGGGAAACTTTTATAAAATTTTATAGCTCTGAGTCATTACATTAAAAAATCAGTATGATCTCAAATAAGCAATATAATGATGCTTCTCAAGGCCCCAGAAAACAACAAAATAATTTAATAAAACAGTATAAAAATAATATCAAAGCCAAAATTAATAAAGAATTGAAAATGCAAAGGATCAAAAGTTGGCTTTGGAAAAAGTTTTCAAAGATTTAGGTCTTTGAAAAGACAATTGATAAACCCTTAGCCAATCTAACCAAAATAAAGAAAGAACCAGACACAGTGGCTCATAACTAAAATCCCAGTAAGTGGGAGGGTGAGAGAGGAGAATCACAAATGCCACCTACCAAAATTGAACCAGAATATATAAAACCTAAATATATCAATAATAAGCAAGGAGACTGAAACAATAATAAAAGCCTTCCTATAAAGAAAACCTAGTACTAGATGGATTCTCAGCTGAATACAATAAGAACTTTAAAGACCTAATGCAAATGCTACTAGAATTATCCCAAGAAATAGAAAGAGAAGCAGGAGGCAGAAAATTATCAATTCATTCTATGAAGTCAATATCACTCTGATTCCTAAACTAAATAAGGTCACATCAGGGAAAGAAACCTACATAACTAGAATAAACATGCATGTGAAAATTCTTAATAAAAATATTAGCAAATGATATTTAACAACACATTAATAATAATTTTTGAAGATTTAAAGAAGTTTAATAATATTTTACATCATGATCATGTTGGTTTCATTCTAAGAATGCAATGATGGTTCAATATACACAAACCAATAAATGCAATTTACCACATAAATAGAATTACAAATAAAAATTACATAATCATCTAAGTAGATACAGAAAAGGTCCTCAATAAAATTTAACATCCATTCATGATGTCAAAAACACAAAATAAACTAAGGATATAAAAATTTATTTCAACATCATAGACTATTTTATGAAATTGAATGGGGAAAAACTGAAACCAGCAAATTAAATAGGGAAAAACTGAAAGCATTTCTTCTCAAATCAGGAATGTGACAAAGATGTTCACTCTTACCACTCCTATTCAGTGTAATATTTGAAACTAGCTAGAGTAATTAGGCAAGAGGAGAAAATTAGAGGGATATATATAGGGAGAAAAAGAATGAATTATCTATGCTTGCATATGACATGATCCAAAAATTCCCATAAAAGCCAAAAATCCACCAAAATACTTCTAGAGCTGATAAATTCAGCAAAGTAGCAGAATTTTTAAAGTGCAAATATCAATAGATTTTCTGTGCACCAATATTGAATTTGTTGATAAAGAAATCAGGAAAACAATTCCATTTACTATAGCCTCAATAAAATAAAGTAATTAGGATTAAAATTCAACCAATGAGATAAGAAAAACCCAAAATAAAGACTATAGAATAAAGTAGTAATTGATTTTTAAAAATCAGAAGACTCCCTGTATACCAATCATAAATCCACTGAAAAAGAAATCCAGAAAACACTTCCATTCAGTATATTTCACACACACACAAAAAAAAAATACTTAGGAATAAACCTAGCCAAGGAGGTAAAAGACCTACAAAGAAAATTATAAAACACTGAAAAAATAAATCAAAGAAGACCTTAGAAGATGGAAAGATCTTCCATATTCTTGGATATGCAGAATAAATATCATCAAAATAACCATACTTCCAAACATGATCTGCAGATTCAACACAATTTCAACACAATACTCATTCAATTACCAATGTCATTTCTCACAGACAGAAAAATTAGTCCTTAAATTCATTTGGAACAACAAAAAGCCCAGAATAGCCTAAGTAGTTCTCAGAAACAAAAACCATGCAGGAGGCATCACAATACCTGACTTAGAACTATACTACAAAGTCATAGTAATAAAAGGAACATGGTCCTGGTACAAAAACAGACACATAGACCAATGAAGTAGAATGGAAGACTCAGATACAAATCCACACACTTACAGCCAGTTGATTTTTGACTAAGGAGCCAAAATATACATTGGACAAAAGATAGCCTCTTCAACAAATGGTATTGGCAAAACTGGTTAACCATATGCAGAAAAATGGAAATAAACCCACTTTCTCACCCTGAACAAGAATCAATACAAGATGAATAAAGGACTTGGAAATCAGAACAGAGACCTTTGCAGATCTTTGAAGAGGGCATAGGTCCAACATTTCAACACATAGGCACAGGTAAAATCTTTCTCAACAAGACCCCAAAGTCACAAGAAACTAAAAGGCAGATCAATATGTGGCATTACATTAAGCCGAAGCACTTCTGTAAAGCAAAGAAAACTTTCATGAACTTCAATAGAGAGCTGACAGAATGGGAGAAAATTTTTGCCAATTATTCCTCTGATAGAGGACTAATATCTAGAATATAGAGAGAACTCAAGAAACTCAGCAGTAAAATAACCCAATCAAAAAATAGACAAGCAAACTAAATAGATACTTCACAAAAGAAGAAATTCAAATGGCCAAGAAATATATGAAAAAATGCTCAGCGTCATTAGCAATCAGAGAGATGCAAATCTAAACTACCCTGAGATTTCACCTCCAATTTCACAATAGTCAAGTTATACAACCAACCTAGGTGCCCATTAATGAGTGAATGGATAAAGAAAGTGTGGTATATACACACACAATGAAGTTTTACTCTACCATGAAGAACAATATTATGTCATTTTCAGAAATATGGATGGGACTGGAGAACACATGTTAAATAAAATAGGCCAAACTCAGAAAGTTGAGAGTTGTAGGTTTTCTCTCATATGTAGAGACAAGAGAGAAACAAGGGGAAAAAATGTGGATGGAGGAATCTCATGAAAACAGAAAGAAGAAATAGAGCCAGGCGTGATGGTGCACGCTTGTAATCCCCGTGCTTGGGAGGCGGAGACAGGAGGATCGCGCAGGTTCGAAGCCAGCCGCGCTGGCGTAAGAGACCCTGTTTCAAAAATATAAAATAGGCCTGGGAGTGGAGCCCAGAGGTAGAAGGGCTTCCAGGAACCCCAGTATCACCCACCCCAAAAAAAAAGAAAAGAAAATAGAATAGAGGAAGGGGACCAGTAGCAGGGAAGACGGAAGGAAAAGGGGAGGAACTAGGAAATAAAATTGATAAAATTTTGTATGTGCATATACAAATACATAACAACAAAGTTCACTATGGTGTATAATAATAATTATTATTATTTCGGGGGGGGGTGGTACTTGGGGTGGAACCCAGAGGCTTTCTACCTCCGGGCTATACTCCCAGACCTATTTTATATTTTATTTTTAAACAGGATCTCACTAAGTTGCTGAGAGCCTCACTAAGTAGCTGAGGCTGGTTTGGAACCTGTGCAATCTTCCTGTCTTAGCTTCCTAAGAGCAGGGATTAAAAGCATGCAACACCATGCCCAGCTATTGTGTATAATTATTACTTTTTAAATTTTTTATTGGTGCACTGTATTTATACGTCATAATGGGGTAAAAAAAAAAACTTGTGTAGACATAAATGCACACATCACCCAGGCAGCCCCCACCAAGTCACCACCCCACTCCCTCCCCATCACTCCCTCCCATGCTTGGCTTAGTGGTTGACTGCAATAAGATAAGTACATCGTGTACTTTAAGGAATTTCCTTTTTCCCCTCTCCCATCCCCACAGTTAGGTTGCCTTATTTGCTCCTCTATAGGATTTCCTTTTTAACCTGGAGTTCCTCCTATGACCCATTACACCTTAGCTTTTATATATTAAGGAAAGCATCCGATTTCTAACTTTTTGCAACTGACTAATCTAGCTTAGCATAATGTCCTCCATCCACTTCCCTGTAAATGCTACAATTGTGCTTTTTATGTGGCTGAGTAAAATTTCATTGTGTACATATCCCATAGTTTTGTAATTCATTCATCTGTTGATGGACATCTTGGCTGGTTCCACAGTTTGGCTATGGTGAATTGTGTAGCTATGAACATAGACACACATGCATTAGTTTGGTAGTTTGGTTTTCTTTCTTTTGGGTAGATACCCAGAAGTGGCATTGCTGGATCAAATGGTATATTTGTTCCCATTCTTCTGAGGATTCTCCATACTGTTTTCCAAAATGGTTGCACTAATTTGCAATCCCACCAACAATGTTTTAGAGTTCCCACTTCTCCACATCCTCGCCAGCATTTGTTGTTGTTTGTGTTTTGAATGATTGCCATTCTAGTTGGAGTTAGGTGAAATCTCAGGGTAGTTTTGATTTGCATCCCTCTGATTGCCAATAATGTTGAACAATTTTTCATGCATTTATTGACCATTTGAATTTCTTCTTTCATGAAGTGTCTATTTAGTTCGCTTGCCCATTTTTTTTATTAGATTATTTGATTTTTGTTTTGGGGGGGGTTTTCTTTGGTGGTACTGGGGTTCCTGGAAACCCTTATACCTCCAGGCTACACACCCAGACCTATTTTTAGATTTTTATTTGGAAACAGGGTCTCTTAAGCCAGCAAGGCTGGCTTCGAACCTGCGCGATCTTCCTGTATCCACCTCCCAAGTGCGGGGATTACAAGCGTGCGCCACCACACCCGGCTAGATCATTTGTTTTTTTTGTTTGTTTGTTTGTTTTTTTTTACTGTTGACTTTCTTGAGTTCTCTGTATATTCTAGATATTAGTCCTCTATTGGAGGAATAGGTGGCAAAAATCTCCCATTCTGTTGGTTCTCGGTTGAGGTTTTTGACAGTTTCTTTTGCTGTACAGAAGCTCTTCAGTTTCATGCAATCCCACATACTGATTTGCCTTTTAGTTTGTTGTGCCTTTGGGGTCTTGTTGAGAAAGTTTTAATCTATGCCTATGTGTTGCACTGTATTGTATTTAATTATAATGCACTAATAAAAATAAATGAAAAAGGAAGTATAACGTGAAAGAACTATATCTCTTTTTTTTTCCAGTGGTACTGGGATTCCTGAAAGCCCTTCTACCTCCGGGCTACACTCCCAGACCTATTTTATACTTTTTATTTGGTAACAGGGTCTCTTAAGCCAGCAGGGCTGGCTTTGAACCTGCCAGATCCTCCTGTCGCCGCCTCCCAAGTGCGGGGATTACAAGCATGTGCCACCATGCCCAGCTATAAAACCCTATCTTAATAGTAAGAGATATCTAAAGAATCTAGGGCCTTCAGTTAACAACAAGCTTAACATGAGTATATAGCAGACATTTGCTGCCCCAAAATTAATGTGATCTTACAGTTGTATTAATAATTGCTTCTTTTTACTCCTTATAACATTTCTGGTGTATTATGTGTAGTTTGGGGACACTGGAACCTATCTTTAAGAGAATGACTAGTAAGGTGAGTTACCTAACACTGGGTCCTAGAAAGAATGGATATATGGCTTAGGATATTTATTTTGCCTGGAGTAAAGAAGCTCTGGTAAATTGTTACTTTAAGCTTCGCATGTTCTCTGGGTTTCTAAAGAAGAGCAGCAACTACCCATAGACACTTAATTAGAAAAAAACAGCTGGGCGTGGTGGCCCATGCTTGTAATCCCTGCGCTTGGGAGGCGGAGACAGGAGGATCGCGCAGGTTCACAGCCAGCCATGCTGGCTTAAGAGAGCCTGTTTCCAAAATAAAAAAAAGTATAAAAATAGGTCTGGGAGTGTAGCCCGGAGGTAGAAGGGCTTTCAGAAACCCTAGTACCACAAAAAAAAAAGAAAAAGAAAAAGAAAAAGAAAGAAAGAAAGAAAGAAAGAAAGAAAGAAAGAAAGAAAGAAGAAAGGAAGGAAGGAAAGAAAGAAGAAAGAAAGAAAGAAAGAAAGAAAGAAAGAAAGAAAGAAAGAAAGAAAGAAAGGAAGAAAGAAAGAAAGAAAGAAGAAAAAGACATGCTCACTAGGCAGATGAATTAGAGAAAGCTCCTCCAGCCTTTGGGGGTAGATAGAGTGCCATGCTTTGGAGCAGAGTATGGCAAGGGGAGTAAAGCTGTATTTCAGACCTTGATTATCCCCTTGCTCACTCACGTTTGTGCAGAATTTGTTCAGTTGCATGTTGTGATCCTAGCTGTAAAGTAAGATCAATAAACTATCAGCATAAGACCAAATTCAGCCTACCGCCTGCTTCTGTAAATAAAACACCCATTCATATAGTTTAATCTGTTTTTCTGCTATGGAAGCAGACCTGAATAGTGGGGACAGAGGCTGTATGGCCCTCAAGCTAAAACTTCTACTATTTGGACCTTTGGGGGAGGGAGAACTTTGCCAATCCTTGCTCTACAGTGGTTTTCATGGTCTATTTTGGTATTTTATAATACCAGGATTTGTAGTAACATTA
This sequence comes from Muscardinus avellanarius, assembly GCF_963383645.1. Classification (NCBI taxonomy): domain Eukaryota; kingdom Metazoa; phylum Chordata; class Mammalia; order Rodentia; family Gliridae; genus Muscardinus; species Muscardinus avellanarius. Next base: position 44,759,021 of record NC_137795.1, on the reverse strand, counting down.
GGGATTTAAAAGCACGAGTACTTAGCTGGGTGTGGTGGTAGTATATGCCTGTAATTTCATTTCTTGGGAGGTTGAGACAGGATGATTGCAGGTTTGAGAATAGCCTCAACAATTTAGCAAGACCCTGTTTCAAAATAAAAAATAAAATAGGACTGAGAGTGCAGCTCGAAAGTAGATGCCCCTGGGTTCAGTCTCCAGTACAAAAAAGAAAAAAAAGAGTACTCATCTTTAAAAAAAAAATTTTAAAACAAGGAAAAAGCCCTTTCCAATTATTACACCATTTGTTTACCCTTGAATTCTGTATCTTTGTTAGAGATATATGTATTAGAATACTTGTGCTTCTGAATAAAAGAAAATCACTTGGTTTTGGCTACATAGGAAGAGGATACTGAAAGGGTAGCTTGGTATCTCTGAGAATTTAAAGCAGAAAGTATGGCTGGGCCTCAGGAAAACACCACAGGCAAGGACTGAGCAGGGTAAGCAACCTGGAGTCCTTTGATCTTCATTTCCTGTCTGCTTTTCTCTGTGCATCTGCTATGGTTTGAATATGGCTGTTCCCCCAGGGAACTCATGCAAGAGTTTAATCCCCAAAATCTTATGTTAATGGTATTAAGAAGGTAGAAATTTAATTCTACTTTGGTATTTAGGGGCCTTTGGGAAGTGATTAAATTAGATAAGATCATTAGAGTAGAGCCCATGATTGAATTTCAATGACTTTATGAGGAGAAGGATAGAAACACAAACAGATATACAGATGCCCCTACGATGCTGTGATGCAGCTAAGAGGGTGGTCCTTGCAAGAGCCTGTGGCATCCTATTTGGACTTTGAAGCCTCAGAACTATGAGCCAAAGTAAGTATATTTTCTTTGTAAAATAGCCTGCCTCTGGTATTTCATTATAGTAGTAAAAACTGGATAATCCAATATCCAATTTATTTTACTTAAAATTTTTTGCTGAATTTTTAATCAAAACTTAAAATCTCTGATTTCTATTTCCCAGGAGCTACAACTTTCAACTCTTTGAGCCTTTCTTCTCTTCATGTTTTAAGGCAACATGTCTTTACTGCTTTTTCTTGATTATTCAGTTTTAAATAGCATTTATAAATCTCTTACTATGGGAGACAAGGATCTCTTTTGTTCTTCCTGCTAACATAGTATATATTTTTGCTAAATCTGTATTTGAAATTTACATTGCTAACATTTTATGTAGATATAGCAAAATTTCTGACAGTTAAAGTCTTCTAAAAGTGGGAGAATATCTTGCAAGGTCAGTGAGCTCCAGAAAACTATAAACATCAGGAGGTGGATATTTAATCTTGTTTGCTCTGTATCTCTAGTACCTTCTGCAGTGCTAGCAGGTGTGAGGTAATCTTTAAATGCTTACTGAATGAATGTACATCAATAAAAGTATTCAAACAGGTATTGATTATTACTTTTAAGAAATCTCTTTGGATGAGAGCTTGGATTAAATAAATCTAAAATTTCTGTAGTTCTATGATCTACCAAAACCCATGGCTTCAACTATCTCTTATATTCTGACATGCCCTCAGAAGGACCATACTATATTTAACTTTGTCTCTAAGCTCAAATACAGTACATGATAAAAGTAGACGTCAAATAATTCATAAAGAAATGGATTAATAAAGGAACCACTATCTTGTCTATATCCCTAGCCAATTGCCTTCCTGATCTATGTTTAAATTTCTTTTATACTTTCTCTCCATCTAAATCCTCTCCAATGAGTGGCCACTCTCTTCTCTAAATTTGTACAAGTATTTATTGACCGTAGCAACCATTTGGCGCTTACAGTGTATGGCTTTCTGTTACTAGGGGTATATGTAAACACTTGCATTCCTCATCACTTGGCTGAGAAAGGCTGTATCTTCTACTTTTTAAAAATCCCCACTCTGGGCATGGTGGCACATGCTTGTAATCCCAGCATTCGGGAGGCTGAGACTAGAGGGTCGTGGTTTGTGGACAGCCTCTGTTACTTAGCAAGGCCCTTTGCAACTCAGTGAAACCCTGTTTCAAAATTAAAAAGACTAAAAAAGGCGGGTGAGGGGGGCTTGGAGGTACAATTCCCTTGGCTTCCATCCCCAGTATACTCCCCCCCCAAAAAATTCCCTGACTTCCATCATAGTGCCAGCCCCTGACCATATCTATCCATTGATTGATTAATTCTGCCAACCTCAAAATGTAGGAGAGAAAATCTGAAATCCAAACTTCTCAAAAATAAAAAATTGGGAAATCCAGAGTTAGAAAATTAGTTTTGATAAAACAGCCAGGTGTAGTGGCTCATGCCTATAATTCTAGTACTTGAAAGGCTGAGGAAGGAGGATTGCAGGTTTGAAGCCAGTGTTAGCAATGTAATGAAAATCTCAGCAATCTATAGAGATCTTGTTTCAAAGCAAAACAAAACAAAAAGAGTTGAGAGTGCATCTCAGAGGTAGAATGCCCCTGGGTTCCATCTCCAGTACCAAAAATATATCTATAATTTTGAAGTTGGTTATGGTGGCACGCACTTGTAATCCCAGTTTGGGGGAGGCTGAGACAGGAGAAACACAGATGCTCCGTCAAACTTAGCAACTTAGTGAGGCCCTTCACAATTTAGTAAAACCCTGCTTCAAAATAAAAAATAAAATAGGGCTGGGGGTATAGCTCAAAAGTAAAATGCTCCTGGGTTCAATCTCCAGTACCCAAATATATATATGTGTGTGTGTGTGTGTGTGTGTGTGTGTGTGTGTGTGTGTGTGTGTGTGTGCCTAAAGATGGAACCCAGAGGCATTCAACCTCTGAGCTACACCCCCTGCCCTATTTTTTATTCTTTATTTTTGAAACAGGGTCTCACTGAGTTGCAGAGGGCCTCACTAAGTAGCTGAAGCTGTCCACGAACCACGATCCTCCAGTCTCAGCCTCCCAAATGCTGGGATTACAAGCATGCACCACCACGCCCGGTTCCCAAAAATATTTTTGATAAAATACTTTGCCATCAAGTTATAGTAGTCTACATAATTTATAGTTCAGTTTAGTCACATTTTAAGGAACACATGGTATAAAGTGAAATATATCCAGAATAACAGATGGACTGAACACCTGCCAATTATAGAGTAAGGCGGGTAAATAAATGGCAATGTATATTGTGAAGGGATGTGGTAATTAATGTTTCTCTAAAACAATAACAAAAAGCATGAACGTAATCACCATGGATCAAAAACAGGGTTCTATTATATTTCCTTACTCTGTGTTTAGCAATTTAGTATTGTTGCTGTTTCAGATTATAGACAGTAGCAAATAGGAGGAAGTGCATCCTCTTGGATGCTTGCCTCCTCCAAAGGACATTCAGAGGTCCTGAATGTGTGGGTTATGCACACACATTTCACAGAGTAAGAATGTGTGGCGCAATCTTTTCCAAGGTGATAAATATTGAGAAAGAGCTCATTTAGATTCAGGATGTTTTTGGTCCTGTCTATAGAGATGCCACATATATTTATACAAATGAATAGTTTTTTTTTTTTATCAGAGGCTACTTAATATTTAGAAAAAAAAACAGAAGTGGAGTGGGAAATAGGATTTTTGTATAACAGGACACAATTTTGTGCAATTAAGAGGTGTATTCACTTAAACTTACAATAATATCATATTTGGGGGAGGGGTACTTGAGATTGAACCCAGGGATATTATACCTCGGAGCTGTGCCCCAGCTTTTTGTTATTTTGATTTTTTATTTTGAAACAGGGTCTCATAAATTGCTAAGGCTGGCCTCAAACCTATGATCCTCCTGTCTCAGCTTCTCAAGTAATAGGATTACAGGTGTGAGATACCGTGCCAGGCTAAGATTATCTTCCTGGCTTGTAGCATATCACCTTTGTGATTAGCATCACTGAGATTTTACATTATAATCATTATTTCACTTTGTGTATGATGACAAGGTTGACAAATCTTGAAACCACATTGACTTAGACTACCACTTTCTGTTATAGTATAAAGTGGAGGAAGAAGAAATGTTATTTTCTACTCCGCGCAATACCAACCTCTGACGGGATGTTCTTACCACAAAAACCAAGGGAGGAACAATCAGTAACTTTCTGAATTTTGAGCTGTAGGATTGGTTCAGTGAAAGAATATGAATGAATTTTCCTCAGATTTCTGCTTTGAGACAGGGCAGTGAAGTGGCCTTTGGCGTTGAAAATCCATAGAAACGCTTTGTCTCGGTTTTCATGGAATTTTAATAATCATGAAAATTCATAAGAAACTATGGATTTCTGGCTATCCTTGAAAAAACTGTTACTTCTGTCATCAGGATCACCAGGTATAAACTGAGTAGAACTTATTACCTCAGTAACATATTTGAATATGCAATTCTTTGATTCTGAAATTTCAAATTTGTCTTATCAAAACTTATAATCTTAAACCTAGTGGTACTTGTAGGATAAAATGCACAGCAGGTCCTTTGGTGCACACTGATGCACGGGGCCGTCCAATATGGATGCCATTAGCCTTTTTATTAGTCCAGGGATCCCGTGCACATTCCCCGATTGGTTCCTCCGGCCCCTGAGGGAGAGGGTTTGGGAGAGAGCCCCCCACAGAGACGAGCATCCAGCATCCTCCTCCTTATCGGGAGGGGAGTGGTCTCTCCCGTGGGAAAACGGAACTCTCGCGGGGTACTCTTAGGGAGGTGGGTTTTTCCTGCCTCTGGGCTTCTGGCCCCTCCCCCTGCACTCCTGGGGACTCAGACCTATCAGTACTATTTGATACCTCTTCCCCTACACACACACAGACAGTTTACTACTTATCTAGCTTTGGATAGCTTCAGGAAATTGAAGTTAGCTTTAGGCACTTTGAGGAACAAATTATATATTAGAAAAAATAAAAGGAAATACTTTCCCGTTCTCCAATGGATGTATGTACCTTTTAGTAGTGATGTCCAGCACATTTTCTTTTTTTTCTTTTCTTTTCTTTTTGGCACTGGGTATTGAACCCAGAGACATACTTCCAAGCTACACCCCCAGCCCTCTTTACCATTTATTTTGAAGTCGGATCTCTCTAAATTGCTGTGGGTCTCACCAAATTTCTGAGGCTGGCCTCAAGCTTTCAATCTCAGCATCCCAAGTATTGGGATTACAGGTATGTTCCATCATTCCTGAATTTTTTTAGTCTATCATCATGAAATTGGTCTTTTGTTGCTTATTTACTTGTCGGAAAACAATTTTGGTCACTATTTATAAGACAAAAGTTCCGATAAGCCATCTATTCCTTTGTAGAGAGGACAGAGTCAATGGAAAACATATCCTCTGGGTATTATGCCACAGAGGAATATATTAAGTAAATGGTTAATTAATGTTAGGAAAAGTATTACTATATTACAGTATTAAAACCACCAGATGTCATGTCCCTGAATTCCCTGAGGACCTTTAAAAGTCACGATAGATATCCAGGTTTCATTTTGAAAAAACAGGAAATCCAATGTAGAGTCATCTTAATAATAGCTTTTAAATACCTCTTGTCCAACCTCTAAGTTGCCTACAATAAACAATCTGAAAATGAATGGATAGATGTTTTTATTCAATTTATTTTTAATGCTAAAAATAAAGATGCTCATTACTATTTGCCTAAAGTAGAATTATAGTAGAAAATGAACTGTCATAATGTTTAGTTAGAGCTGTTAGCACCAGTCCTTATTTAACTTTTTAAAATCCATACTAGTATTTTAACAGTTATCATATCATTTGTAATTGTTTACATGTTTCTCTTAAAAGTCTTGAAGTCATAGAGTCCAATTTCCTTTGAATCCTAGCTCTTAGCGAGCACTTGGTATTAAGATATTTAGCAAATACTTGTTTTAATAAATATATCAATTTGCTAATTACATAACAGGCAACTTTTGGAGTAATCACTTTTATTATACAAATGTTCAAATGTCATAAACTTGAGTCCTAAAATAATCCAAGTAATTGGTTTCTTTTTTAGGGGTGTGTGTGTGTGTGTGTGTTCTTTACCATCTTTGGGAGAATAAATGAAAGTCTTTCTACTTGGCATTCTCTTAAGATATTTATATGAGTGATGTCATCCCATGGAAGACTGCACCTTAGGCTTGGCACAATACCTTCGAAGCTTATAGAGGTTATAGTTCACTGCAATAAGCATGAAAGGTAGAATATTGGCTCCAAACACCATGATTTCAGTGCAATTTCTTGTGTCTAACAGTGTGAGACTTCATGACAAAGGCAGCATGCCTGTCCCAGGTGAAGTCCTACCAAGCAAAGGAAACATCAACACTAAGCCTCCAACCACATTACTTTGAAACTCCAGCACAACTGCCTTCAATGGTTTGGGAGAAATAGTTTCTCTTCAAAGCCAGGTCACCTGGATCTCCCATTTAGGTGCCTAAAACCATTTCTTACTAATGTTCCAAGGGATTTCTTGCTACATCGTCCTCCCATTAAATAAATGTGTAGACATGATATATGCCAACTGAATTTGTGAAAATGACCAGTGTATGGATGTGTGTAGTTTCATGCAAGGCTCAGGACAGACTGCACAGGGTTTGCATGTCCAGGGCACATTCCTACAGCAAGGTGGAAAAACATATTCACTGGAATTCCAGAGGACTGCTGCTCTGGAAAGAAAAAAAGAAAAAGAAAAGAAAAAAGCAGTCACGGTGGAGAAAGAATTACTCTTCTCGGGGTTTTAAGAACTTTTGAAGACTCTGGCAATGTTTTAGTTGACCAATTTTCATTTTGTATTAGTAATGACATTTGAAAGAATTTTCAAATTGCTTCCTCCCAATTCCTACCTTTGTAAAGAACAGGGAGTGTGGGGAAAAATCAGGAGAACAGAGTCAAAGAGGTGAAGAGAAGGCAAACAAGGGGAAAAACTGAAGGCTGGAGAGAGAATCTGAGTGCCTCAGATCTGGGGAAGCTGGACTCTTTGCTGATCTGCCAGTGCGAATTTCTCTGAACTGTGTAGATAATTTGCAGTGAATCTGGAGGATTGGTGATTTGACAAGTTGATCATTCGATGTTGACCCAGATCTTGCAAAAGGCTCAAGGCTTCTAGTTTGCAAGTTTGGGATTATATTGTCCTTTTCAGCTCTGACATTTCAAATAGCTGCAGTTAACCTCCACTAGTCTAAAGATTGCACCTTTACTCTAGAAACAAGTGTGCTGCTGTGCAGTAACAGGATTTCTCAGGATTTCAAAATGGATTGCATGTTAAACAATGCTTCCAGAGCTGAGAGTGCACTCGAATCATCTAGGGACCCTTTTAATATGCAGTCAGACTAAGTAGGTCTGGAGGGACCTCAACACTCTGCAGTCCTAATGAAGTCCCAGGTGACACCAAATCTGTCAGTCTACAAACCACACCATAAGTCAATGTGGAGTACCGGGGGTAAGATTTTACTCTAAAACCACTAGTTATTTATTTTTAGGGTGAGATGAAATTTCTGCAATGCCAGTAGAGTTGGGAAATTCACAATCTGCAAAGAATTTGATCTGTGCTATCCTTCTGATCATTTAATGTCATATAGCCTATATTACTGATATAGATTATAGATTAAAATAAATTTTAAAAAGAATTGCATGCTTAACATGCACAGGGTCTTAGATATGATCCCCATCATGGCAAAAACAATGCACTTCTCAGGAGTTTGTTTATTGTATAAAAAGTTCAGGAATATGGACTGTGAATGGTCATGTTAATATCACAATACGTGGGACTAAGAAGGGAACAAAAATAAGTAAAGTCTGACAATGAGAAAGAGCAAGAGAGAATTTTAGCAGCTTTTCAAAAATTTTAGAATTTTTAGAAAATTTCAGAATTCAAGAAAGGGTTTCAGATACACTTTATAAATTTCTTTGGAAAGCCCGTCTCTAGAAAACCTAGAGTAACACTCACTTCATTCTCTCGGGTTTCCAGAGTAATACCACATATTTATTTGGGTTACATTTATAAATAGTGACCAGGTCTTCTCTCTCACTTCCTCTCTCCCTCTCCCTCTCTGAACCTCCTAACCACCTCCCATGCACACATCTCCATTATCAGAGCAGTGGCTCATTTACTGTTCATTATAATCACTTGGGTAACATTTTGAATATATATTACTGGGCTCTATTTTCAGATATTTTTACTGGTAAGTCTGGGATGGAGCTAGTTACCTCAAATACAAACAAGCATGCCAACGGATTCTGATGAAACCAGCCCACAGACGACATGTTGAGAACTGTTTCATCAGAGACTAAATTATACTTCGTCATGTAGATTTTCAATGGTAGCAATCCACTGGAAATTCTTCATTCCCATAATTTGAATCTCCATACATTCCTTAGGTGTTTCTCTGGTTGTCACTCAATTTTCTGTATAAAATCGGCACAAAGATACCATGATTACCCTTCTGTTTATAAATGTCTTGTATGTGCTTTCTTCTTGACCTTCAGTCTTTATGATGTGTTCCATGTGAGTCTAGGATCATATGAAACTTTTTGAAGGAATTTTAAATTGTTCATAGAGAAAGAATTTTTTCCTTTGATGTATGTTTTGTTTGGAATCATAAGAATATGTACAATCTCTAAATCCTTGAAAAGAAAATTTAAAAAATATAAAACCTCTAGAATGAGTGGCAGTTTTAGAGTAAATATTTCTGAATATCTGCTTAGTTTAGGAACAAAACAAACAGAAACCTTAAGAACTATAATCAGTGTATCCCTCTAAAAGTAAAAAACTTCCAAAAAATTTACACATAACAAAAGAATAAATCAGCCAACACTTTATCCTGGATTCACCACACCAGAGAATCTTCCAATAAATCCTTAATGCCTTTGTGGTTATACCTTCTCCCCAATCAGGGGCAAGTTCTAATCATTGTACTATAAGGAGTTTGGACTTCATTTATTATCTGAAGTATGAAAATTTAAAGAATTAAAGGAAATAGAGCAAAGTTGAGTTTCCAGGAGTCCATATTTCATTAAGCCAACTCTTTCATGCACCTGTGCTTTCTGTTTTCAAATGCTTTTCATTCTTTAGTGAGGATCTGGCTCATTAAGATGTCTGAAATGTGCATCCTTTGGGTATGCTTAACAACAAAAAAAACCCCTGCAAGGCTGATCTGCCAGACTGTTTTTTGTGAGTGAAGCTGAATGCACTTAAGTGAGCAAGGATTTATGAAGACCCTCAAAAAGAATAGAACCCATGACAGAGCTTCAGCACCATTCTGAACACTGAACCCTTCAAGATGCAATGGAGCAAACTCCAACAGACCAAATAGGGACACAAATGTAAACCACCCAGCTCTATTTAAACTGCCAGAGTTGCAAGGAGAATAAATGCATGCTTTTGGTGAGGTCTTAGTGGGCTTTTATGAACAAGTCAAGCCACAGCAAGCAAGTCAAGCTCCCTCTATGGACAGGAGTGTTGATGAAAATGTTTACATCACTGTAAGACCTAAAAAGCTTTTATTCACTGAGGTATAGTCGAGCCTCCAGGATTGACCCCAGAGGACCCGAAGGAGATTTTATGGTCCAATATGAGATGGTCCCATTGGATTCTGCCATCTTAAGCCACCTAGGAAGCCCTACTAGAACAACTGGGCAACAATCACTATTGAGTGAGAATCAGGAGCGGTTGGGCCCTCAACATCAAATGTTAAGGTGAAATTAACATATTTCAAATTGAAATTCACTAAATTAATTAGTGAGTTACAACTCAATACATATTTAAAATAGAGAAGAAATGTGTAAAAAAGAAAGTATCAGCACATCACAAATTGTAAGTCTAAGCCTAAGTAAGCACTGTTTCATGAAATATATTTTACAGTTGTGGGGGAGTAGAAAAGAAGTGAGTGTGTGTGTTTGTGTATATATACATATATACATGGAAGGAGAAAGAGAGAGAGAGAGAGAGAGAGACAGAGAGAGACAGAGAGAGACAGAGAGAGACAGAGAGAGAGAGAATATTGTGTCCTAAGCTATAATATGAAATACATTCTGATGACTATTAGCAGTCCACAAATTTGAAAGCCAGTGATTGAATGATCTACTAATATTTTTTTCAATGGAGATTCTACGGTTCTCATATTTTCTAATTTTTGCATGATTTTTAAGTTAATTTGTTCTAGTTGTACCTGTATGTATGTGTTTTTAAATATAAGCTTTTTTTTTTTTTTGGTGGTGGTGGTACTGGGGTTCCTGAAAGCCCTTCTACCTCCAGGCTACACTCCCAGACCTATTATTTATATTTTTTTGAAACAGGGTCTCTTATGCCAGCACAGCTGGCTTCGAACCTGCACGATCCTCCTTTCTCCGCCTCCCAAGCGCAGGGATTACAAGCATGCGCCACCACGCTCAGCCTAAATATAAGCTTTGTTTAGAACAGTTTTAGGTTGAAAAAGTTCATTGGAAGGTTCTCATATGCTCTCTGCCCCCACATATGTACAGACTCCGCTATTATCCCATCTGTCATCACAGTGGTACACTTGTTACCATGGTAAGCCTATATGGACATATCATTATCACTCAAAGTTCGTAGTTTACTGACCTTTTTTTCAGAAGATCTAATGGTGTGAGAGGGGTGCTGGTGTCTCCCAGAATTATTGTTTTAGGATTTATATGTGACTTAATGTCAGAAAGAGTTGTTTTATGAAAGTAGCTGCACCTAAGTTTGGGGCATAAAGGTTGATTATTGCTATTTCCTCATGCTGGATTGTTCCTTTTACTAATAAAAAATGACCTTATTTGTCTCTTCTAATAATCTTGGGCTTGAAGTCTAACTTCTCTGATATTATATTTACAACTCCTTCTTGTTTTTGAGTTCTATTGGCATGGATTACCTTGCTCCAGCCCTTTAGCTTGAGTTCGTTGCTATCTTTACTTGTAAGGTGTGCTTCTTGCAAGCAGCATATAGATGGCTTCTGGTTTTTAATCCATTTTTCCACTTTATGTCTTTTTATTGGAGAGTTGAGGCCATTTACATTCAGTGTGATTATTGAGACATGACTTTTAATCCTAACATGTTGAGATTTTACTTCTGTTTGAAATACTGTTTGTTCTTCTTTGCTTAGTTGTCTGCTGGATGGAAATTCTTGTTTCTCTGGAACTGGCATGTATTACTTGTTTCTTCTTTGTAGTTAATCTCTTTGAGTATTTTCTCTAGTGCTAGTTTTGAAGACATAAACTCCTTCAGCTTCTGTTTGTCATGGAAGATTTTTATTCCCCCATCTAATTTGAGGGATAATTTTGCTGGGTAGGAAACTTTTGGCTGCAAGTTGTTTTCTTTCAGAGTTTGGAATATGTTACTTTAGGCCCTTCTGGCTTTCATGACTTGGTTTGGGAAGTCTGAAGTGATTCTAATTGGTTTACCTCTGAATGTCACTATGTCTTTTATTTTTGTTGCCTTTAAGATTCTCTCCTTGGCTTCTACACTGCTAATATTGACTATTATGTGGCATGGGGAACCTTTTCTTTGATCTTGTCTAAAGGAGGTTCCATAAGTTTCCTGTACCTGTCAGTCAATCTCTTGCTTTATGTTTGGAAATTTTTCTGCTATTACTTCTTTGAAAAGATTGTTGAGCCCCTTGGTTTCACCTTCTTTTCCATGCTCTATGCCAATTATTCTTATGTTAGCTCTTTTAAGATGGGTCCATATTTCTTCAGTGTCCAATTTCTGCTGTCAAATTGTTTTTTCTAAGTTATAGGCTGTGTGTTCATTTTTGGAGTGATCATCTTCTAGGAGTGAGATTCTACTCTCTATGTGGTCTAAGCAATTGTTTATAGTTTGAATAGATGCCTTTACTTCAATTATTGCATCCTTTATTTCTTTCAGACTCTCTAAATTCTTTTCAGAATTCCTGTATTATTTCCACAGTTACACTCCTGATTTGATCTTCTGGAGAGTTTTGAAATTCTGTGTTATTGGGTTCTGTAATTGTGGAGTTGCGGGAGCTCATTGCTCCTTTGCTGTTCCTTCTTTTCATGATTTCAGAAGTTTGCCGCTGTTGCTTTTGATGAATTTCTCTCAGTCTTTAGGTGTCATCTGGTATATCCAAAGGCAGTTTGTATTGTATTCAACAGTGATGGTTGAGAAAGGAGGGAAGTGAAATAGTAAATGGAAAAATAGGGTAAAGTTTCAGATAGGGTCAAATAGAATGAGAGTATGAGTTTGGTAACATAGTATATACTAGAGATTAGTGATAGTAAAAATGTAGTAGTATTCTAGTAACCAATGTAGAGTTTCTGGTATATTGATATGAGGTGGATTTGATACAAGACAAAGGGGAGAGAAGAAGCAGAAAAAAGATAGGAGAGGGATAGTGAGAAGAGAGTTGGTATGTACAAAGGGAAAAGCTTGAGAGAGGATTTAGAAAAAGGGTTAAAAAACAAAGAAACAAACAAACAAACAAACAAACAGGCATACACACTCACACACCCAAAAAACCCCCAAAAAACAAAACAACCCCAACAATGAATTAATGCAACTCTACAAATAAATGATTATTCAGCAGATAGGTCCAATGCAGTCTCTCTGTGCAGATATAGAGTGTCACCCTTCCTGCTCCGAGTTTGATTCTCTGAGATTTTCTCAGTCTATGCAGATGGGCAATATCATTGGGGCTGGATTTAGTATTAAGCACAGGTCACTCTCCATGCCTTCCACAGATTTGGAGTCTTGGTCTCTCCATGCCACCATTGGTGGCATATGCCTCTGAGACCAAACTCAATGTAGAAGTCTCTGTTCTCCACAGCTAGGGCTGGTCTGGTCTGACTTCTCTCCATTTGTCATGACTGGGAGGTCTGTGGTTATACTGGAGTTTCTATTAGTTGGGTCTAGTGTTAAGTTAGACATTTCCCCTACACTTTCCACTCCACTAATCAAAGCCTGAGTCTGTCTGAGCTTCTGTTATGTCCAACAGTGGCCCCCACTCCCACTTTCTCCAGGCTGTATTGGAAAGTCTCAGACTTGGGGCTATGTGAGTCCCTAGGGGCACCCAGCTGGGCATTTTCCCACAGGGACCACAACCTTGCTTACAGTATTATTAAGCACCACTCTGAGTCTCTGGAGTATGTGGTAGTCTCTGCCAACCACTCCTCCTTCACTGAGTTGAACAACAAGATCTCAGATTCAGGGGGTTTATTATGGCTGCATGAGTCCCTAGGGGCACAGTGTTGAAAGTTCTCCTGCAGGGACTGCAGTTTCACTTATGATTTTGGTGCATGCTGGTCTGGAACTCTGGGGGGTGTGGTGAGCTCAGCTGCTGGTGGTGTGATGGCACTGCTGCCACAGTACCCTTGGCGGTGGGAGTGGTGGATTTCTATTCTGGTGTTGAGCTCCACTCTGGATTACTGGAGGGCATGGTAAGCTCCTGGAAGCTGTAGCAGGTCTTTACGCAGGAATGACTAATGACTTACAATTTGTGGATCTGCAGCTGCTCACTTCAAATCCTTATTTTCCTTTTCATCTCTGGCATGTGGAGCTGTGAGGAAAGACTGCACTGTTGCCGGCACCCGCTGCATGCAGTGGGTGGGGTTTTTTTTCCTTTCTGGTCAGTTTCCTAATTTTCTTTTTCTCTGTCCCTTGTGTTTATCATTTTTATTTCTCTACTGATAGTGTTTTCTGGCTTTGTAGAGCACTGTTTTTGAGGCAATAAAGATTGAGTGTCAGCAGGACTTGGGAGCGCTGCTTTTCTCAGGAGCCATCTTCCCCTCCTCCAATTTTTTTAATCTTCTGTGGCATGTTTCTTTGTTGTTTTGTGGTATGCAGACATTTATACAGACCACAAATTTGGTGGGGAAAAATACTGGTAATCAAACAGCAAAGTCATTGCATTTCTTTTTATCCTACTGTGCACATAATTGCTTTCACAACAATCTGTAAATTTGCTGGATTTTTCAGACAAAATTGGTTTGAATTGATTAAAAGCTCCTGGAATTTCATCAGCTAGAAGGAATGCTAGGACATAAAAATGATGCATTTTCTTTCTTTTCTGTTTTTATATTTTTATAGGTGCATTATTGTCATATATCTTAATGGAATACAAGATAATAGAGGTATACATGTACATGTCACTCATTTAGCCCATCCCCCAATCCCCCACATTTCCTCTCATCTTTCTCCTTTTCTTGTTTGGCTTAGTGATTGACTTTGATATGTTTGTGAATGTATATCATGTACATTAAGAAATTTCTCTCTTCCCTGCTCCCATCATTCTCAGGCCTCTTTATTTGTTCATCTATGGTTTCTTCTCCTTTGTCTAGAGTGGCTCCTATGACTCTTTTTCTCCCTGGTTTCCACATATTAGGGAGAGCATCTGATTTCTTACTTTTTGTGACTGACTAATCTCACTTGGCATACTTTTTGTGATGGACTAATCTCATTTAGCATAATGTTCTCCAGTTCCATCCATTTCCCTGTAAATGACATAATTCTGTTCTTCTTTATGGCTGAGTAAAATTCCATTGTGTACATATCCCATAGTTTTGTAATCCATTCATCTGTTGATGGACACCTTGGCTGGCTCCATAGTTTAGCAATTGTGTGGCTATGAAAAAGATAGGCAAGATAGACAAACCACTAGCCAACCTAACAAAAACAAAGAAAGAATCAATCCAAACTATAAAAATAAGAGATGAAAAAGGAGATATTACCATCAACAGTATAAAAATACAGAGGATTATCAGAAACTACTTTGAAAAACTATACTCCAACAAAAGAGAAAATCTGGCAGAAATTGCCAACTTTCTAGATAAATACAACCTCCCTAATCTGAGTCAAGAAGATATAGAAAATTTAAACCAACCAATAGCAATTAAAGAGATTGAAGCAGCAATAAAGCACCTACCATCAAAGAAAAGCCCAGGCTCAGAGGGTTTCCCAAGCGAATTTTATAAAATGTTTATAGAAGAGCTAATCCCAATATGCCTCGGTCTATTTTGTGAAATAGAAAAAAAAAAGGGACTCTCCCAAGTGTATTCTATGAAGCCAACATCATATTAATATCAAAACCAAATAAAGACAGCTCAAGGAAAGAAAACTACCAGCCCATGTTGTTGATGAACTTAGACACAAAACTGCTAAACAAAATACTAGCAACATGCATTCAAAACCACATCAAGAAAATCATACACCATGACCAGGTAGGGTTCATCCCAGGGATGTAAGGCTGTTTCAACATACAAAAACAATCCATGTAATTAATCACATAAACAGAACCAAGGACAAAAATCACATGATCATTTCAATAGATGCTGAAAAAGTATTTGACAAAATCCAACATCCACTTATGCTAAAAGCACTGCAGAGAATCGGAACAGAAGGAACATACCTCAACATCATTAAGGCAATATACAATGAGCCCACAGCCAACATCATATTAAATAGGGAAAAACTGCAAGAATTCCCTCTAAAAACAGAAACAAGATAAGGATGTACATATCACCACTTCTTTTCAATATAGAACTTGAGACTCTAGCCAGAGCAATAAGACAAGAAAAGGAAATCAAAGGAGTACAAATAGAAAAAAGAAGAATTAAAACTATCACTATTTGCAGATGATATACTAAACTTTGAGGACCCAACAAACTCAACCCAAAAGCTTTTAGAACTGACCAACAGATTCAGCAAAGTGTCTACATACAAAATCAATCTTAAAAAATCAGAAGCTTTCCTGTATGCCAACCATAAATCCACTGAAAAAGAAATCCAGAAAACATTTCCACTCAGGATATTCCACAAAAAATAAAATACTTAGGAATAAACCTAACCAAGGAGGTAAAAGACCTATTTTGGCTCACAGTCTTGGAGGTTTCAGTCCATGGTTGACTGGCTCTCTTTCTTTGGACAAGATGTGAGGCAAAATACTATGTCAGAAGGGGTATGGAGTAGGAAACCTGCTCAGTTCAATGTAGCTGAGAAATGTGTGTGTTGGAGGGGTGGGGGGAGAGAGAGAGAGAGAGAGAGAGAGAGAGAGAGAGAGAGAGAGAGAGAGAGAGAGAGAACGAACCAGGAGAAGGTAAACTTCCAGAGCACACTCTCAATGGCTTACTTTTTCAAACTACATTTCACCTCCTGATAATCCATGCAGCTATAATCCACTAATGAAGTGAGAGCAGTCATGATCCAATCATTACCTAAAAGCTTCTCCTCTGGACCTTGCTGCACTGGGGACAATATTTTCAAAAGAGCTTTTGGGGTACATCCCAGATTCAAGCTATAACAGGCTGAATTAAAAAAAAAACTTTATTGGCTCACTTACGGAAGCTTTCACTACACCTATTTTCAAATCTTTCATTATCATTTGAAAAATCTGTTGAAATTCATGTTTTCATTGCAAAGTCCACCAAATCTTTAAATAACCATTTACAAAGGGCTCCATTTTTTCCAGTCATTAACACATAAACAAGTGGGCAAATTTTAGACTTTTTAGATCCAATAAGGACATTAATTATAAATGCTTAATAAAAGATAGTGAGGACAGCTTTAAAAGTGCTATCCATGCTTGTAATCCCAGCACTTGGGAGCCTGAGACAGGAGGATTACAGGTTCAAGAACAGCCTCAGAAACTTAATGAGGTCTTTCACAATTTAGTGATAAGACTATGTTTCCAAATAAAAAAATAAAATAGGGCTTTTGGTATAGCTCAGAGACAGAATGCCTCTGAGTTCAATACCCAGTATCTCTTCCTTCCTTCCTTCCTTCCTTCCTTCCTTCCTTCCTTCCTTCCTTCCTTTCCTTCTCTCTCTCTGTCTGTCTTTCTCTCTGTATCTTTCTCTCTGTCTCTGTCTCTCTGTCTCTGTCACACACACACACACACACACACACACACACACACACACACACACACTATCCATTAGTCCAAGTGAAATAGGTGCTGGTGTTTCTATATTAAGTTTAGTAGTAAACATAAAAATCTACTCTCTGCAACAGTTAAATCTCAAATCAATAATAGTTCACTGTTTAATGTGTTTTGTTAATATTGGAACAATCTCTATATCAGCAAACACCTTTGGTTCAGAAGGTGAGCTAGTAGAATTCTGTTTATTTTCTGAGCAAGGTTTTTTTTTTTTTTTTCTGAAGACAAGCATGGTCCTCTGGGTGAAGGGGAAGTAGTTTAAGATTGAATAATTTGGAAACTATTTTGCATTCAACTGAAAAATATATTAATATCTTCCCCAGGATTTAGCTTCATATAGTATTTTTTCTTTCACGGTTTTCAGGATTTCAACATTTGAGGTTTAAATCTTTCAGAATCATAATGTTCAGGATTTTAGCATAAGGTATTTTAGGCTTTGGAAATTTTGATCTTTTAGAATTTCAACATTTGAGATGATGGCACTCAGGAGTGTGTCATTTGGGATTTTAATCCACATCATTTTTGTAGATACTATTTGTCAAGATGAGGAGATTCTCTTCTATTCCTCACTTACCAAAAGTTTTTTTTTAATCATAAATTGGCATTTTATTTTGTCAAATGCTTTGTATACATCTGTTGATATAATTATGTGATTTTTCCCATTTAGTCTATTGATGACATAGATTATATTAATGTTCAAATGTTGAACCAGGTGTATGTATCTGGAATAAATTCCACTTACTCAAAGTGTGTAATTCTTTCTATACATTATTAGATTCAATTTTCTAATATTTTGAGAAGTTTTGACACGTATTGGTCTATAGAGGTTTTTTTCCTTATAATGTATGTATCTGGTTTTAGAATTAGAGTAATGTTTACCACATTGAATAAATTAGAAATTGTTCCCTCTGCTTCTAGTTTTTGAAAGAAGTGGTAGAGAATTGGCATAACTTCTTCATTAAATGTGGGATGGACTCCACCAGTAAACACATCTGGGCCTGATGCTTTCTGTCTTTAGATTCAACTGGTTATTGATTCAATTTCTATAGTAGATACAGGCTTAATCCTCACATCACTGAGGCCAGAAGCAAGAGAGAACAATCAAGGGGCTTCAAAGACAAAAGCACGGTCCCTAATGCCACACTTCCAGGGACCCACCTTCTCCATCCATGCACCATATATAGTAAATATATGGATTTATCCGCTGATGAGATCATGATTTTGTGACTTAAGAACATTAATAAATGTACTCTATGTATAACTATAACACTGTCTTCTCAGTCAGTTAAGAATAAGAAAAAAAAAGTGTTTTGACTTTGCCTTTACTTACTCATTCTCTAATGCATTTCCTTTCCTTAGGTAGATCTAAATTTCTAACATATGTCACTTCCTTTGTCTCTAAAGAACTTTTTTTTTAAACATTTCTTGCAAGGCAGATCTGCTCCGGGAAAAAATTCCTCAATTATTATTTGTCTGAAAGTCTTATTGCTCCTTGGCTTCTGAAGAGTAATTTCACAGGATATAGAATTTTAGGTTGGTGGAGGGATTTTTACTTAAACCTTCACATATTTTATTGTAATATATATTTTTGCTTATATGGTTTCTTAATGGAAGATATAGTTCTTACTTTTGCTGTTCTGTAGGTTAGACATTACCCCCCACCTTCTTTCAAGATTTTCACTTTTTCTGTACTTAAAATGACATGCGTAGGTTCAGTTTTTCTGGCACTTATCCTGATTGGTGTTCTCGGAGTTTTCTAGATCTATGGTTTGGTGACTGACATTAATTTGGGGAAATTTTACATTATTATTGTTTAACATATTTCCTCTGTTCTTTTCTCTTTTTATTTTCCTTACTGTATTATGATTGTGCATAAGTTATAACTTTTATAGTTGCCCTGCAGTTCTTGTATATTCTGTTCTTTTTCTCTTTTTCTATTTGGTCTCTTCTCTCTTTTCTTTTAAGTTTGGTGATACCTATTGATATATCCTCAAGATCAGTAATTCTTTTTTAATTTTTTTATTGGTGCATTGTAGTCATACATCTTAATGGAGTACAAGATGGTTGAGGCATACATGCACACATCACCCAATTAGCTCTTCCCAATTCCCATTCCATTTCCTCCCTCTCCCTCCTTCTCATGTTTGGCTTATGATTGACTTTGGTATATTAAAATCAAGGATTCTTTAATCATCTTTATTCAATCAACTTATAAGTCCATCAAGGGCATATATCATTTTTATTATAGTGCTTGTGATTATTAGTATTATTTTTTGCTCTTTTTTAGGATTCCCATCTTTTTGCTTACATTGCCCATCTGTTCTTGCATACTGTCTATTTCATCCATCAGAGACCTTAGTACTTTGGTTATAGTTGTTTTAAATTACTTGTCTTCTAATTTCAACAATGCTGACATTTCTAAATCTGATTCTGATGCTTACTCTGTCTCTTCAAATGTGTTTTTTGCCTCTTGGAGTGTCTTGTAATTTTTGTTGATAGCAGACACAGTATACCCAGTAAAAAGGATCTTGTGTAAATAGACTTTTAGTAATGTGGGAGGCAGGTATGGGGAAAGGAGAGGCATTCTGTAGTTCTATGCTTAATCAGAACTGAGTCTTTTCATGAACCTGTGCCTCCAGATTGTGAACTTCACAAGCACTTCATGTTCGTTTCACCCTTAGGTAGGACAAGATAGATAAATCCCACTGGAGCTGGGCTCCAGCTTAGTTAGGTGCTGATAAAATTCTTCCAGGTTGGGCTCTTGTAAGTTTCTCCTGAAAGAAAACCTTGTTTAGAAGAACAGAATGTTTTGGTAAAATTTCAAAACTGTGCCTTTTCAAAAAATTTAATAATTTCAAAAGTGCTTTAGCTTAATTTCAAAATTTAGCCTTTTCTCATTTCTCTGTTGGAAGTGTGAGGGAGTATTTCTCTGACATTCACTGTGAAAAACTGTTGGAATACCAAGAGTATTATTTCCAGCTAGACATACAGTTGCTTTCTTAATTGTTATTAGCAGCTCCATTCTTGTTTATCTTTCAGTGTTTACCTTATTCACATCCAGACTTGAAAATAGAACTTTAAGTCCTTAAAACCATCAGTGCATATGGTACCACGTCAATTTCATCACATCTTAGGGACCTGGCACTGCGCCTCCCTAAGCATCTTGTGCCAGTCTGAGTTAGTGTCGCTCTTGACCTGCTTCTCTGCTGTCAGCCTGGATTGCCTTTCCCACCACCCCGGGCATTCCCCTCCACTCTCCAGGGTTGTTTCCTTTGGATATACGGGTCCTATGGTATCATCTTTCTCAGTTTACTCCTTTATTTAGTGGAATACCTCCTCCTGTTGGTTCTTGGAAAAAAGACATATGTGTGTTGAGTTTTGATTCTTACAATTATGTTTAACTAGGAATAGAATTCTGAGTTGCTAATCACTTTACTTCAGTGTTCTAAGGGGATTATTCCAATTTTTTTCTTTCCAATATTGTTATTGAGAAGCTTAATGCCATTATTATTCTTTAACCTTTTGTATATTACTTCTTTCTTTTCTGGAAGCTTTACCATTTTCACTTTGTTCTCAGAGATCTGAAAATTAATAACTATTTGTCATACTGTATTCCCCACTCCACCCAAAGTATTGTTCTAGGAACTCAATATAGGAACTCCAAATCCTTCTGGAAATTTTTCTTATACTGCTTACTTAATTTGCTCCCTTTTTTGTGCGTGTGGTACTGGGGTTCCTGGAAGCCCTTCTACCTCTGGGCCACATTCCTGGACCTATTTTATACTTTGTATTTGGAAGCAGGGTCTCTTAAGCCAGCAAGGCTGGCTTCAAACCTGGGCTATCCTCCTGTCTCCACCTCCCAAGCATGGGAATTACAAACGTGCGCCACCACGCCCTGCCAATTTGCTCCATTTTGTTTTCCTATCTCTATTTCTGAAATTTCTTTCCTTTAGCTAATATCCTTAACTACCTATTCTTTTTCTCACGTGTCTATTATTTTTCAGCATTCTAAAAGATTTTCTCATCTTTATCTTCTAACTTTTCTATTAAAATTTTCACTTCTGATATTATATGCTTAATCTTTTTTTATTAATTTATTTTTTAAATTGGTGCATTGTAGTCATATATCAATCACATTGGAGTACAAGACTTGAGAGGATATATAAGCACACATCATCCAATTAGCCCTCCTCCAGCCCCCATCCCATTCCCTCCCTCTCCCTCCATCGCACGCTTCTTTGGTGATTTACTTTGATACATTTGTTTATGTACCTCCTGCGTTTTAAAGAGGCTCCGTCCTCCAATATTACATACCCTCTGATTGGTCACATTAGTTGCTTCACTATAGGGCCCTTTCTATAGCTCAACCTCTTCCTGTTGCCCTTTTCCTCCTAGTTATTGCTGATTAAAAGAAGCGTCTGATTTATATTTTCTGCGATATTTCCCTGTGCATGCTGTGTTGCAAGTACCGATCCCACTCTTGATGGTCCCAGTAGTGGCCTGGCTACTCAGTGGACTGATCCAGACCTCGCTGGCTCAAACAGCGGCCTTGCCTCATGGGAGGCCCCAGTTCTGGTCTCACTGGCCCCTGCACCGGTCTAACCCCTAAGCTGGCTTTGGTCCTGGCCTTGGAGGCCGCAGGAGTGAACTTGCCTCACGCCAGGCTCCGATGCTGGCCATTGGCCCCTGCACCGGCCTAACCCCTCGGCAGGCTCTGATCCCGGCCTCGGAGGCCCCAGCACTGGTCATGCCTCAGGGCAGGCTCCGATGCAGGCCTCGCTGGCCCCAGCACCGGCCTAACCCCTCGGCAGGCTCTTATCCTTGCCTCGAAGCCCCAGTACCGGCCTTGATTCAAGGCAGGCTCCAATGCCGGCCTCACTGGCCCCAGCACCGGCCTAACCCCGCGGCAGGCTCCGATCCCGGCCTCGAAGGCCCCAGCACTGGTCATGCCTCATGGCAGGCTCCAATGCCGGCCTTGCTGGCCCCAGCACCGGCCTAACCCCTCGGCAGGCTCTTATCCTGGCCTCGGAGGCCCCAGTGCAGGCCTTGCCTCACAGCCGTCTCCGATGCGGGCCTCGCTGGCCCCAGCACCGGCCTAACCCCTCGGCAGGCTCCGATCCCGGCCTCGGAGGCCCCAGCACTGGTCATGCCTCAGGGCAGGCTCCGATGCAGGCCTCGCTGGCCCCAGCACCGGCCTAACCCCTCGGCAGCCTCTTATCCTGGCCTCGAGGCCCCAGTATCGGCCTTGATTCAAGGCAGGCTCCAATGCCGGCCTCACTGGCCCCAGCACTGGCCTAACACCGCAGCAGGCTCCGATCCTGGCCTTGGAGGCCCCAGCACTGATCATGCCTCAAGGCAGTCTCCGATGCCGGCCTCACTGGCCCCAGCACTGGCCTAACCCCTCGGCAGGCTCTTATCCTGACCTCAGAGGCCCCAGTACCGGCCTTGCCTCAAGGCAGGCTCCGGTGCCGGCCTAACCCCGCGACAGGCTCCAATACTGTCCTCACTGGCCCCAGCACCGGCCATGCCTCACGGCAGGCTGCGATGCCGGCCTCACTGGCTCCAGCACCGGCCTAACCCCTCAGCAGGCTCTTATCCTGGCCTAGGAGGCCCCAGTATCGGCCTTACTTCACGGCAGGCTCCAATGCGGGCCTCGCTGGCCCCAGCGCCTTCCTAACCCCTCGGCAAGCTCTTATCCTGGCCTCGGAGGCCCCAGTACCGGCCTTGCCTCACTGCAGGCTCCGATGCCAGCATCACTGGCCCCAGCACCGGCCTAACCCCGCGGCAGGCTCCGATTCCGGCCTCGGAGGCCCCAGCACTGGTCATGCCACACGGCAGGCTCCGATGCCGGCCTCGCTGGCCCCAGCACCGGCCTAACCCCTCGGCAGGCTCTTATCCTGGCCTTGGAGGCCCCAGCACTGGTCATGCCTCAAGGCAGGCTCCGATGCCAGCATCGCTGGCCCCAGCACTGGCCTAACCCCTCGGCAGGCTCTTATCCTGGCCTCGGAGGCCCCAGATCCGGCCTTGCCTCAAGGCAGGCTCCGGTGCCGGCCTCGCTGGCCCCAGCACCGGCCTAACCCCTCGGCCGGCTCTTATCCTGGCCTCGGAGGTCCCAGCACCGGCCATGCCTCACTGCAGGCTCCAATGCCGGCCTCGCTGGCCCCAGCACTTTCCTAACCCCTCGGCAGGCTCTTATCCTGGCCTCAGAGGCTCCAGTACCGGCCTTGACTCAAGGCAGGCTCCGATGCCAGCCACACTGGCCCCAGCACCGGCCTAACCCCGCGGCAGGCTCAGATCCCAGCCTCGGAGGCCCCAGCACTGGTCATGCCTCACGGCAGGCTCCGATGCCGGCCTCACTGGCCCCAGCACCGGCCTAACCCCTCGACAGGCTCTTATCCTGGTCTCGGAGGCCCCAGTACCGGCCTTGCCTCATGGCAGGCTCCAATGCCCGCCTCACTGGCACAGCACCGGCCTAACCCCTCGGCAGGCTCTTATCCTTGCCTCGGAGGCATCAGCACCGGCCTTGCCTCACGGCAGGCTTCGATGCCGACCTCACTGGCCCCAGCACCGGCCTAACCCCTCAGCAGGCTCCGATCCCGGCCTCAGAGACCCCAGCACTGGTCATGCCTCATGGCAGGCTCCGATGCCAGCCTCGCTGGCCCCTGCACCGGCCTAACCCCTCGGCAGGCTCTTATCCTGGCCTCGGAGGCCCCAGTACCGGCCTTGCCTCACGGCAGGCTCCAATGCCGGCCTCACTGGCCCCAGCTCCGGCCTAACCCCTCGGCAGGCTCTTATCCTTGCCTTGGAGGCATCAGCACCAGCCTTGCCTCACGGCAGGCTCCGATGCCAGCCTCACTGGCCCCAGTACCGGTCTAACCCCTCAGCAGGCTCCGATCCCGGCCTCAGAGACCCCAGCACTGGTCATGCCTCACGGCAGGCTCCAATGCCGGCCTCGCTGGCTCCAGCACCGGCCTAACCCCTCGGCAGGCTCTTATCCTGGCCTCGGAGGCCCCAGTACCGGCCTTGCCTCACAGCAGGCTCCAATGCCTGCCTCGCTGGCCCCAGCACCGGCCTAACCCCTCGGCAGGCTCCGATCCCGGCCTCGGAGGCCCCAGCACTTGTCATGCCTCAGGGCAGGCTCCGATGCCGGCCTCACTGGCCCCAGCACGGCCTAACCCCGCGGCAGGCTCCGATCCCGGCCTCGGAGGCCCCAGCACAGGTCATGCCTCACGGCAAGCTCCAATGCCGGCCTTGCTGGCCCCAGCACTGGCCAAAACCCTCGGCAGGCTCTTATCCTGACCTCGTAGGCATCAGCACCAGCCTTGCCTCACGGCAGGCTCTGATGCCGGCCTCGCTGGCCCCAGCACCGACCTAACCCCTCAGCAGGCTCCGATCCCGGCCTCAGAGACCCCAGCACTGGTCATGCCTCACAGCTGACTCCGATGCCAGCCTCGCTGGCCCCAGCACCGGCCTAACCCCTCGGCAGGCTCTTATCCTGGCCTCGGAGGCCCCAGTACTGGCCTTGCCTCATGGCAGGCTCCAATGCCGGCCTCACTGGCCCCAGCTCCGGCCTAACCCCTCGGCAGGCTCTTATCCTGGCCTTGGAGGCATCAGCACCAGCCTTGCCTCACGGCAGGCTCTGATGCCGGCCTCGCTGGCCCCAGCACCGACCTAACCCCTCAGCAGGCTCCGATCCCGGCCTCAGAGACCCCAGCACTGGTCATGCCTCACAGCTGACTCCGATGCCGGCCTCGCTGGCCCCAGCACCGGCCTAACCCCTCGGCAGGCTCTTATCCTGGCCTCGGAGGCCCCAGTACTGGTCATGCCACACGGCAGGCTCCGATGCCGGCCTCGCTGGCCCCAGCACCGGCCTAACCCCGCGGCAGGCTCCAATCCCGGCCTCGGAGGCCCCAGCACTGGTCATGCCTCACGGCAGGCTCCGATGCCGGCCTCACTGGCCCCAGCACCGGCCTAAACCCTCGGCAGGCTCTGATCCAGGCCTTGGAGGCCCCAGCACTGGTCATGCCTCATGGCAGGCTCCGATGCCGGCCTCACTGGCTCCAGCACCGGCGTAACCCCTCAGCAGGTCTTATCCTGGCCTCGGAGGCCCCAGTACCGGCCTTGCCTCACAGCAGGCTCCGTTGCTAGCCTCGCTGGCCCCAGCACCGGCCTAACCCCTCGGCAGTCTCTTTTCTTGGCCTCGGAGGCCCTAGCACAAGCCTTGCCTCACGGCAGGCTCCAATGCCGGCCTCACTGGCCCCAGCACCGGCCTAACCCCTCAGCAGGCTCTTATCCTGGCCTAGGAGGCCCCAGTATCGGCCTTACTTCACGGCAGGCTCCGATGCCGGCCTCGCTGGCACCAGCACTTTCCTAACCCCTCGGCAGGCTCTTATCCTGGCCTCGGAGGCCCCAGTACCGGCCTTGCCTCATGGCAGGCTCCAATGCCGGCCTCACTGGCCCAGCACCAGCCTAACCCCTCGGCAGGCTCTTATCCTGGCCTCGGAGGCATCAGCACCAGCCTTGCCTCACTGCAGGCTCCGATGCTGGCCTTACTGGCCCCAGCACCGGCCTAACCCCTCAGCAGGCTCCGATCCCGGCCTCAGAGACCCCAGCACTGGTCATGCCTCACGGCAGGCTCCGATGCCAGCCTTGCTGGCCTCAGCACCGGCCTAACCCCTTGGCAGGCTCTTATCCTGTCCTTGGAGGCCCCAGCACTGGTCATGCCTCAAGGCAGGCTCCGATGCCGGCATCGCTGGCCCCAGCACCGGCCTAACCCCTCGGCAGGCTCTTATCCTGGCCTCGGAGGCCCCAGATCCGGCCTTGCCTCAAGGCAGGCTCCGGTGCCGGCCTCGCTGGCCCCAGCACCGGCCTAACCCCTCGGCCGGCTCCGATACTGGCCTCGGAGGTCCCAGCACCGGCCATGCCTCACCGCAGGCTGCGATGCCGGCCTCACTGGCTCCAGCACCAGCCTAACCCCTCAGCAGGCTCTTATCCTGGCCTAGGAGGCCCCAGTATCGGCCTAACTTCACGGCAGGCTCCGATGCCGGCCTCACTGGCCCCAGCACCATCCTAATCCCTCGGCAGGCTCTTATCCTGGCCTCGGAGGCCCCAGTACCGGCCTTGCCTCATGGCAGGCTCCAATGCTGGCCTCACTGGCCCAGCACCGGCCTAACCCCTCGGCAGGCTCTTATCCTGGCCTCGGAGGCATCAGCACCGGCCTTGCCTCACGGCAGGCTCCGATGCCGGCCTCACTGGCCCCAGCACCGGCCTAACCCCTCTGCAGGCTCCGATCCCGGCCTCAGAGACCCCAGCACTGGTCATGCCTCACGGCAGGCTCCGATGCCAGCCTAGCTGGCCCCAGCACCGGCCTAACCCCTCGGCAGGCTCTTATCCTGGCCTCGGAGGCCCCAGCACCGGCCTTGCCTCACGGCAGGCTCCAATGCCGGCCTCACTGGCCCCAGCTCCGGCCTAACCCCTCGGCAGGCTCTTATCCTTGCTTTGGAGGCATCAGCACCAGCCTTGCCTCACGGCAGGCTCCGATGCCGGCCTCACTGGCCCCAGCACCGGTCTAACCCCTCAGCAGGCTCCGATCCCGGCCTCAGAGACCTCAGCACTGGTCATGCCTCACGGCAGGCTCCGATGCCGGCCTCGCTGGCCCCAGCACCGGCCTCACCCCTCGGCAGGCTCTTATCCTGGCCTCGAGGCCCCAGTACCGGCCTTGCCTCAAGGCAGGCTCCGATGCCGGCCTCACTGGCCCCAGCACCGGCCTAACCCCGCGGCAGGCTCCAATCCCGGCCTCGGAGGCCCCAGCACTGGTCATGCCTCACGGCAGGCTCCGATGCCGGCCTCACTGGCCCCAGCACCGGCCTAAACCCTCGGCAGGCTCTGATCCAGGCCTTGGAGGCCCCAGCACTGGTCATGCCTCACGGCAGGCTCCGATGCCGGCCTCACTGGCTCCAGCACCGGCGTAACCCCTCAGCAGGTCTTATCCTGGCCTCGGAGGCCCCAGTACCGGCCTTGCCTCACAGCAGGCTCCGTTGCTAGCCTCGCTGGCCCCAGCACCGGCCTAACCCCTCGGCAGTCTCTTTTCTTGGCCTCGGAGGCCCTAGCACAAGCCTTGCCTCACGGCAGGCTCCAATGCCGGCCTCGCTGGCCCCAGCATCAGTCTAACCCCTCTGGAGGTTCCAATCCCGGCCACGGAGGCCTCAGTAGTGGCCTTGCCTCACAGCAAGCTCCGATGTCGGCCACTGGCCCCGGCGCCCGCCTAACACCTCAGCAGGTTTCGATCACTGTCTCTGTGGTTATTATTTCAAAGGTTCCAGGTATAATGTATCAGATCTCTGCCTCCCCTGAGTATTGGGCACTGACATTGCCACTGCCTCCACCATTTCAAATCCTTCCCAGGCTCTTTTTCCACTCTGAATGTTGTCCAGTGTTCCTAAGTATGCGTGATGGTAGCATTCGACATTTGGTGTAATTTCTCCAAAAAAATAAAGTTGGTAAGATCCGGTTTCTGCTTCTCCTGAATACAAGTCTCCACCACCATCGCGGAGAACTCTTTCAACACCACATTTCTCCTTGGTCTCCGCTAAACTCTCTCCTTATATGTGATGTCTGAGATTCTTAACAATATAGAGAAATAGCAGTCCTCTTTCACGGCGAATTTTTCCATAAGATCCAGTGCATTTAGATAAGTTTTGTATGCATCTCCAGTGTCCTGGCATCCATAACGGCTTTCTTACCTCCTCTCCGATATTTTTCTTTATCTTTTTCTGTTCTGGGCCTGGTTTCTCCAGGGGTCTGGCGTGCTACTCGCAGTTCGGCCTGGGGCCCAGAGTCCCGCGACCCGGGCCCCATCTGGCGTGCCCCGCCCGCGACCCCCGCCCAGAACCCAGCGTCTTACTGGGCCCGGTTTCTCCAGGGGTCTGGCGTGCTACGCGCAGTTCGGCCCAGGGCCCAGGGTCCCGCGACCCGGGCCCCATCTAGCGTGCCCCGCCCGCGACCCCCGCCCAGAACCCAGCGTCTTACTGGGCCTGGTTTCTCCAGGGGTCTGGCGTGTTACTCGCAGTTCGGCCTGGGGCCCAGAGTCCCGCGACCTGGGCCCCATCTGGCGTGCCCCCTATATGCTTAATCTTAATAGTTTGTTGTTTTCTGAAATTTCTTTTCATGAACTCATTATCTTCTCTTACCTCTTACATCTTAATTATAATTTTCCAGTATTTTCTTCTCCCTACCTTCTTTGATGACTTTTTCCTTCTGTTTTGTAAACTATATTGCAGTTTCCTCAATTGTCTGGCTATCCTTGGATCTTTGCTCACGCCTGTTATTAGTCTTACTGACACAGCGGCGAGGATGACAGGTCACACTTAATGTCTTTCGTGAATATTCGGTTTATTTTACAGTGCTCATAACACTCCTATCCTTCTCTAACTAAGCCACTAGCCAGATAGCATTTGGTCACCTGAGGCAAATGGGTCTCCGCAGGTAACCTAGGTTCAGGATCACTGTCACAGCAGTCATGGATGGTCAAGGTGCAGATGCTCGAGGTCCGGGGAGTCAGACGGGGAAGAGCCCGACTGTCATCTAGAGGAATCGTCTGGTAGCTACCAGGGGAGTGCCCCACCCTGGCCGGGCCAACTCTTCAGCCTCAGACAGTGGGTCAGAGCCACCGGACTGGCCATTTGCCAGGTTATATATACCCTAAATTGATCTCGCTGGCCATTATCTTGCTTTCCCAGCTGTTTCATCCTATGGACATATGTCTGGGATGTATGTCCATTATTTCGTCCTCATCTTGTCTTCCAGTTGTCCCATCCTGTGGGTGTGTGCCCGGGGTGTGCCTGTAAATTTGTCTTGGGAATGTCAGTTACATTCTTCTTCTTCATTTTCTTTGCATATCTGGCCAGTCCACCTGTTCCTACACTATACCTATATCCTGACATATATTTCATATACTCTCAACATATTTGACATATATTTTGTATGCTCACAACAATGCCTAAGGATGAGAACCCGAAAATGATGGTAAACAGATGGCATTTCTGATATACACTGATTGAACAGTGACCCAGCCATTTGTTGGGAATTCCCAGCCATCAATATCTGTTGGTCTTCTCTTGGCTTGATCAGTCCCCAGAAGGTGAAGCTACAAAAATCCTACTTGAAGTGCATAAGGCTATCTATCTGTCAACACTTTCCTGATGCTGAGTAGAGGACAGCAAGCTGCAGAGTGAAAGATTCTACCATTTACTATACGGAATTGTCTTGTTTTCAGGGCAGTGCTCTGCCACAACTGTGTCCCCTGTTCTGTCTTCTGCTAGATTAGAAGAGGAGTTGTCTTATAAAAGAATGTGGGAAAGAGGGTCTAAGAACCTGCTCCTCATTTGGCAGTACACATGATCCATTTTCAGATCGAATCACTGGATCTTTCTGTAGTTTTGCACCAAACTTTGACCTCTCCTGGGCATTTCTTTCCACTAACTTTGTCTTTAGCTTCCTCTGGTCTCACCATTTGCTTCTGTACTCTTCAAATTTTTTTTAAATTTATTTTTATTGGTGCACTGTAATCATACATCACATTGGAATATAAGACTTGAGAGGATATACAAGCACACATCATCCAATTAGCCCTCATCCAGTCCCCATCCCATTCCCTCCCCCTCCCTCGATCCCATGCTTGTTTGGTGATTAACTTTGATACATGTGTTTATGTACCTCCTGCTTTTAAAAGAGGCTCCATCCTCCCCTATTCCATACCCTCTGATTGGTCACCTTAATTGCTTCACTATAGGGCCCTTTCTATAGCTCGACCACTTCCTGTTGCCTGTTTCCTCCTAGTTATTGCTGATTAGGGGAAGCATCTGGTTCTAATTTTCTGCGATATTTCTCTGTGCATGCTGTGTTGCAAATACAGATCCCACTCTTGAAGGCCCTAGTTGTGGCCTGGCTACCTGGTGGACTGATCCAGACCTCGCTGGCTCAAGCAGCGGCCTTGCCTCACAGAAGGCCCTGGTTTTGGCCGCGCTGGCCCCGACACTGGCCTAACCCCTCAGCGGGCTCCGATCCCAACCTCGGAGGCCCCAGCACCGGCCTTCCTCACGGCAGGCTCCGATGTTAGCTGATGGCCCCGGCACCGGCCTAACCCCTCGGTAGGCTCCGATCCAGGCCTCGGAGGCCTCAGTAGCGGCCTTGCCTCACGGAAGGCTCCGATGCCGGCCAGTGGCCCCGGCACTGGCCTAACCCCTCAGCAGGCTCTGATCCTGGCCTCGGAGGCCCCAGCATCAGCCTTGCCTCGCGACAGGCTCCGATCCCGGCCTCGCTGGCCCCAGCACCAGCCTAAACCCTCGGCAGGCTCCGATCCCAGCCTCGGAGGCCCCAGCACTAGCCTTGCCTCACGGCAGGCTCCGATCCCGGCCACATTGGCCCCGGAACCAGCCTAACCCCTCAGCAGGCTCCGATCCCAGCCTCAGAGGCCTCAATAGCACCCTTGCCTCACGGAAGCCTCTGATGCCAGCCAGTGGCCCCAGCACCTGCCTAACCCCTCGGCGGGCTCCGATCTCGGCCTCGGAGGCCCAAGCACTGGCCTTACCTCATGGCAGGCTCCGATCCTGGCCTCGTTGGCCCCGGTACCGGCCTAACCCCTCAGCAGCCTCGATCCCAGCCTCAGAGGCCTCAATAGCGGCCTTGCCTCACTGAAGGCTCCGATGCTGGCCAGTGGCCTCGGCACTGGCTGAACCACTCAGCAGGCTCTGATCCCGGCCCCGGAGGCCCCAGTACCAGCCTTGTCTCATGGCAGGCTCTGATCCTGGCCTCGCTGGCCCCAGCACCAGCCTAAACCCTTGGCAGGCTCCGATCCCGGCCTCAGAGGCCTCATTAGGAGCCTTGCTTCACGGAAGGCTCCAGTGCCGACCAGTGGCTCCGGCACCAGCCTAACCCCTCAGCAGGCTCTGATCCCAGCCTCAGAAGCTCCAGCACCAGCCTTGCCTTGCAGCAGGCTTTGATCCCGGCCTCACTGGCCCCAGCACCGGCCTAACCCCTCGGCAGTCTCTGATCCCGGCCTCCGAGGCCTCAATAACGGTCTTGCCTCACAGAAGGCTCCAATGCTGGCCGTTGGCCCCGGCACTGGCCGAACCCCTCAGCAGGCTCTGATCCTGGCCTCAGAAGCCCCAGCACCGGCCTTGCCTCACAGCAGGCTCCGATCCCAGCTTTGCTGTGTTCGTCGCCGGCCTCACCCCTCAGCAGGCTCTAATCCGAGCACCCTCTTTGTCCAACTATTTGTCACATGTTCTCGAGGGTGTGTGGTGGTGGTAGCATTCTGCCTCTGGGGTCATTACTTCAAAGGTTCTAGGTGTAATGTATCAGATCTCTACCTCCCCTGAGTACTGGCCACTGCCATTGCCACTGCCTCCACCATTTCAAATCTTTCCCAAGCTCTTTTTCCACTCTGAATGTTGTCTAGTCTTCCTAAGCATGCGTGACGGTAGCATTCAACCTTTGGTGTAATTTCTCCAAAATAAAATAAAATAAAATAAGGTTGGTAGGCTCCGATTTCTGCTTCTCCTGAATACAATTCTCCACCGCCATCGCAGAGACCGCTTTCTGCACTGCCTTTCTCCTTGGTCTCTGCTAAGGTCTCTCTCCTTACAGGTGATGTCCAAGATTCTTAACAATGTAGAGAAGAAGCAGTCCTTCTTAGCGGGGAGTTTTTCCAATAATTCCAGTTCATTTGGATAAGTTTTGTCTGCATCTCCAGTATCCTGGTATCTGCCACCTCCTTGACCCCTCTCCGATATTTTCCTTTTTTCTTTTTCTTTTCCTTTCTTACAGGGTCCTTCTCGGGGGAGAGAGGTTTGCCTAGGGGTGCCCCGCCAGCGCCTGCCCACCCGCCCAGGGTCGGAGGCACAGGGGCCCGGACCACGGGGTCCTTCCAGGTGGAGGAGAGGGGGGCCGCCTAGGGGCGCCCTGCCAGCGCCTGCCCACCCGCCCAGGGTCGGGGGCCCAGAGGCCCGGACCTTCAAATTTTGTAGTGTATGATGTACTTATTCATATCGAAGTCAACCACTAAACCAAGCATGGAAGGAAGGGATGGGGAGGGCGGAAGGGATGAGGAGGGAGTAAGGTGGGGACTGGATGGGGGCTGGCTGGGTGATGTATGCATTTATGTCTACACAAGTTTTTGCCCCATTATGATGTATAAATACAATGCACTAATAAAAAAAATCTTAAAAATAAAAAAATAAATAAATAAATATATAAAATAGGTCTGGGAGTGTAGCCTGGAGGAGGAAAAGGGTTCCATCCCCAGTACCACCCCCCCAAAAAAATAGCACTGGGGGTATAACTCAGAAGTAAAATGCCCTTGATCTTAATCCCTGACACCACAAAAATAAAGTAGAATAAAAATAAAATAGGAAAAAAAAGTATCAATTTTTCTCTTCCATTCTCTTTGTTTTTTTATCTTATGCTTTTTAAAAATTCTATTTATTGGTATTTCAGTGGAGTTAGCAAAGTTAATAGATGCCATGTCATCTTAGCTTTTTAAAAGGTTAAAAGTAATTTCATGTTTCATACATGAGTTGGAAATCATAAATTCCAAAATTGTGCAATGAATTCAGGATGGATAAGTTTAAGAGCTTCAATTAGCATGTTTTGTGCAGGTGGTATTTTTAAATCCAATTTGGAACTGGATTATCAATGCAGCACTTTTACCTAATTCATTATAGAATTAGTTTAATTCAGTCAAACTAAAAAATCCCATTTTATTCTCAGTAGTGGGAAAGCAGGATTATATAGAAGTGTATATCCTTACTTTCCCCTTCAATTCATCCTCATGGCATTAAGCCATAGATCCATCACACAGATGGATACTTTGTTCCAAGCATATCTTGGCTTCAAGTATAAGAGGACATCCTTCTAAAGGAGAATGCAGATGAGAGCAAAGTATAGGAAAAGGTTTTCTAATGCATCTATCTGGTTAAGGCTGCTTTATTGTCAGTCTGTATGGACTTTCTGAATGAGGAGAGAATTTGGAATTGCTTTCCCAGTATCCTTTTCTCGCTATACTTACATTGAGGTGGCATCAAAAAAAAGCCCTTTAGCCACCATCAGGTACAGGGTTCTGTGTAAGGACGATGAAGTGATGGAGCGGAAGGTGAGATTGTTCTGACTCAGTGTCTGAGCCACTTCATTAATCACAACCTTACAGGTATAGAAAAACAGTTTGGGTAAAGCATCAGCAACCTGAGTAGAAAATAATTTTCTGTAAAGAAGAACTACGTGAGAAACAACCTTTGCTAAAAGGTTCTTTCTCTTTCCTTTCCTTTCGGTTTTTTTTTCTTTTTTTTTTTTTTTTTTGGTGGTACTGGGGATGAAACCCTTCTAACTCCGGGCTATACTCCCAGACCTATTTTATATTTTTATTTGGAAACAAGGTCTCTTAAGCCAGCAAGGCTGGCTTCAAACCTGCACGATCCTCCTGTCTCCGCCCCCCAAGCACGGGGATTACAAGCATGTGCCACGACGCCCCGCTCCTTTCCTCTTTTTAGGTCACAAAGGCACTGGCTAATGAGAGAATTGCCCTTCCTCAGTGCAATCACAAAATAAGAACCTTAACCAGGTCCCTTCTTCACTCTTAGAAAAGTTAGGGAGCCTCAAGGGACCACAAAACTTCGTGACTCTACTCTTCAATCAAATATTATGAACGTGGTTAAGCAAACTTTATAATCTTTATTATTCATTTATGAAATTCTCTTAAGTTTTTCAAAATAAACTCTTGTCACTGATTAAGTCTAACACTTGTACATCCAACATAACCATCCTGGGAGGCAGCCTTACCCCCAGATTCACTGCACCCTGACCAAAGAAGAGTCATGGTCCACATCCCACCATGGAGAACTCCAGATCTGGGGACAGAGTTCAAATTCTGGCCCTGTCATTTACAGGCTGGTAGGTTTTTATTAAGTGTGGACATTTACATGTCCTTTCAACAGAGACTGAAATCTGTATAACTTAATGGTTTCCTTTCTTTGCTTTAGTTTTTTAGAAATTTGGAGCTAAACTCAACACTCTATTGTATATACCTGATGACTCATTTGAGTTAGTGGGCAGGCTCCCTTCCCTTCATGTCCTTAGATGATCTTTATTGTATTTGATTGTCGATGTCTCATTTTGAACTTAGTTTCAATTCTGAGCCAGAAAAAGTCATTAGATGTGAACATAAAATCACTTTTATGCCCTTGATGCTCCCTAATCCCCGCTGGCTTATCTCTAGGGGGCTCTTGTTGCTGCCTCGTTGTGTAAGAGTTTTTGCTAGGGGAATGGCATGATGTGCTAACCTTATTTAATTTATTTTATCCTTCAATGACAAAGGAAAGGTCGGCTAGTGCTGATAGAAGTTGGAGTTTTATTTATTTTGTTTTGTTTTGTTTTGTTTTGTTTTGCAGGTCTGGGGATGGAACCCAGAGGCATTTGATCTCTGAGCTACACCCCCTGCCCAATTTTTTATTCTTTATTTTGAAACAGGGTCTCACTGAGTTGCAGAAGGCCTCACTAAGTAGCTGAGGCTGTCCATGAACCGCGATCCTCTGGTCTCAGCCTCCCGAATGCTGGGATTACAAGTATGCACCACCACACCCGGCTTAGAAGTTGTAGTTTTAAAGTCATAGAGTTTTCTGAAATTTAATGAAAAAGAGGAACCAAAACAAGTGATGGATGTACTTTCATTTCCTATCAAAAGAAGCCATATAAGTTCATAAATTAATGAATTTGACTTAGAATTGCCATCAAGAATTTATTTCTAAGTGCATATTAATTCATTCAAGCATGTACTGAGTTCCCATTATGTGCCAGATCTGTTGCAGTCTCTCAGAATACAGACAAAATAAGGGCTGGAGATATAGCTCAGTTGTAGAGCTCTTGCCTAGCATGCATGAGGCAGTGGGTTCAATCACCAGAACTGCAAAAGCAATAAAACAGAACATAGACATAAAAACAGATCTTGTTTCTAAAAAAAATTATAATCTAGTGGAAAATAACTAAGAAAATAAGCAAATACAGTAAAGTGTGATAAATGCCACAGAAAATGCTTTGGCAAGCAAACTATTTCTGTTTTGTTTGTTTGTTTGTTTGTTTGTTTGTTTGGTGGCAGTGGTGGTGCTAGGAATTAAACTCAGGGCTTCTACCTCTGAGTTATACCTCCCAGCACTATTTCTTTTGAAACAGGGTGTCACTGAGGCTGGTCATGAACCTGTGACCAGGTTCATCCTCCTGTTTCAGCCTTCCAAATACTGGGATTACAGGTGTGTGCCACCACATCCTTCTTAGGAACTGATTTTTAAATGCTTTAAAATATGTTTAGTAGCTAGGCATGGTGACACACATCTGTAATCCCTGTACTTGGGAGGTTGAAACAGGAGGGTCACAGGTTTGAAGCCAGCATGAGGTAATTTAGCAACACCTTTTTTATTTTCAAAATAAAATCGGCTTAGGGATGTAGTTTAGTGGTAGAATGCCCCTTGGTTCAGTCCCCAGCACCAGTTTTTCAGTGTGGTTGAGCCAATTTAGTCTCATACTAGCAATGTATGAGAGTTCTAGCTATTCTACATCCTTGCCAACACTTACTATTGTAAGTCTTAACTTTAGCCAGTCTGAACAATATGTCATGATATCTCATTATAGTTTTAATTTGCAT
This sequence comes from Muscardinus avellanarius, assembly GCF_963383645.1. Classification (NCBI taxonomy): domain Eukaryota; kingdom Metazoa; phylum Chordata; class Mammalia; order Rodentia; family Gliridae; genus Muscardinus; species Muscardinus avellanarius. Next base: position 44,723,497 of record NC_137795.1, on the reverse strand, counting down.
TTCTCTGATAAACAGATATTTATAAACAGCAAAAGGAGGAAGAGACCCTATATACTGAGGAACCAACATATGCAAGAGTAGTCAGAGCCTAGAGAGAATGTGTATGGTAGGTACAGAGGATGGCAAGAGATGGGGTGAGAGACAACACCAAGAGAGGGATTTAATACACTAAGAAAGCCAAACTGCCCATAAAGTCACTGGAAAGCTATCCACTGAATGACTTTTTAAATAAGAAGAAATATATCCAGGCATAGTTAAGTGACCCTTCTGACAATGGTGGGGAAGACAGACTGGAGTAAGCAGTTGGGGGAAGAAGGTGCACTGGCCTGGACAGAGGTAGCAACACCAGGGCACTCAGAGAGGGTGGGCTTCAGGGACATTTGGACAACAGAATCAACAGGATTGGCTGAACAGGGAGACGGGGAAGAGCAAGAAACAGAAAAGAGCACCCAGGATTCTGGCCTCATAACTGGTTAGGTGGTCGTAATTCTTACCAACTTGGTGGACATGTTAGACTGGAAGTCATGGTAAAACATCCACTTATACAAGCACATTTCTTCCTATGCATCACACACCTAAGACATAAAGTGTGTTTGAGAGGTCTGATACTTCCTTGACTTAGAAAAGAATTAGAAAGATTTTGTTTTCCAAGCTTATTCCATTGGCGCAGCAGAGTTACATTTGACAAAGTGAGGAAAGGGGTCCTGGGAGTTGGGAGAGAAAATAAACATGAAATGGCATGGCCTTTAGTGGAGGGAAAGGGTTCTGTGAGGTAAAATTTGCATCAGTGAAGAAGGCATCTATGAGGGGCATCTCTATCTCTCCCAGAACAATGCCACAAAGCTGGAACAAGGTCAATGGTCAAAGGCAACACGCTAGCAAAAATCAAAAATATAATATGCTGGCTTCTGTGGACTACATACTGGCCACCAGCATGTGAAGCAAGGTTAAAGCTATGAAAAAGAGTGAGCCTAGTCTAGAATCACTTACAAGTGAGAGGAGAAACGGACCAAGAAGATGGAAGACATAGTGTTTAAAGCACCAACAAGGGAACTGGGTAAACCTGAAAAAGAATATCCAGAAAAGCAAGAAGAGAAGCAGCAAAAGGCCATCACACACAAATGGAAGAAGAGAGTGTTTCATGAAGGAAATGATCAGTATGGTCAAGCACTAAAAGTGGAAGTTAGATAAAGTGAGAATTTCAAGGTGTTAAAAAGTTATTAATGAGCTGGTGTGGTGGTGCACGTTTGTAATCCCAGCATTTGGGAGGCTGAGACAGGAGGATTGTGGTTAGCAGACAGCCTCAGCTACTTAGTGAGGCCCTCTGTAACTCAGTGAGATCCTGTTTCAAAATAAAGAATAAAATAAAAATGGGCAGGGTGTGTAGCTCGGAGGTCAAACGCCTCTGAGTTCCATCCCCAAACCCGCAAAAAAAAAAAAAAAGTTATTAATAACTTTGCAAGAACCATTTCAGAAGATTGACAGGATATAAACCCAATTATGGAGTACTTTAAAGTAAATGAACAACAAAGAGGTGCAGACAATATTTTATATTCTTATTAGTGCAAAAAACATAGAGACCTCTAATAGGAATTACACGTTTTGAGGAAAGAATGTTCCCTAATAGAAGTTCTAGCATGATGGAATGTTGTGAGAAGAAGCCAATGCCAAGAGAGAGATTGACAAAGTGGGAGAGAGAAGAAAAAAGGAGAAAACTGAAGCATCCAAAGGCATATTAACACACATCTGAGGAAGAGGAGGCTGTCAACCCAACCTCCTGAGTAAAACCCCAAGAATCATAAGGACAGAAAACATGTGGGCTGTTATATTTGGCAATTAGGACATGGGTATGTTTGGGTTTTTTTTTTTTTTAGAGGTCCAAATGAATTTCATGGATAGAAACAAGAATAAAAAGGGCTAAGAATCAAAGGGGACGTGGGTAACTGAAAAAAAACTGTAAGACTGCTTTCAAAACACTTGACTGTTGGAAGAAGACAGATGAATTCTTTAAACCTACCTATAATCTCTGCAAGAACCCTGGTCTTCTCTGAGTGGCCCATTTAATGGTGATTTTGCCTCTCTTGTGGCATGGGGTGGGCACTAGCCAAGAGAACTGAGCTTAATGGGTACAGCTGTCCATCAAGGTGGGACAACCACAGTAACACAATTTACTTTGTCTCCGTAGGGCCTTTTACTGGGAAAAATAAAAACCTTTCTTATAGTTCAGTGACATATACAAGGTGTCATTATTGAAGGAAAGTCTTTGTTTTAGGAGTTATGAAGCACTCCTTTTCTTCTTGGAGCCTAATTAATCTCCATGGTAATTAGATGACAAAATAATGTTCAGAGGCATAGTATCTGTTAGATTACTTTTTGGAGAATACATTTTTCCTTTCCTATATTTCCCATTACTTTGAGACATGAATAGGAAAGTGGAGGGCCATTAAGGATTCTCTAAATCAAACCCTTTAGTTTACATCATCATGATCTCAAATATCTAAGTAATCAGTCAATACAATTTTTTAAAAGACAAATAAGTGAGCCGGGCGTGGTGGTGCACGCTTGTAATCCAAGCATTCGGGAGCTGAGACCGGAGGATAGTGGTTCGCGGACAGCCTCAGCTACTTAGTGAGGTCCTCTGCAACTCAGTGAGACCCTGTTTCAAAATAAAGAATAAAAAATTGGGCAGAGGGTGTAGCTCAGAAGTCAAATGCCTCTGGGTTCCATCCCCAGACCCGCAAAAAAAAAAAAAAAAAAAAAAAAGACAAATAATTTAACAATCATTACTGAAGACTGATTTACTTTTGTATTTTGGGGTTACACTTTATAGACATAGCTCAAATCAACTTACTTATTCTGTAAACATGGGTACTTATAATTATGTCCTTAAAGCTAACTATGATTTTCAAAAGTCAAGTATAACCATGGGCTGTGGCTTTTATTAGTCACAGCCTCCGGAAGTGTTGATTCAGCTGAGCAGGAAGCGATAGGAGGATTCACTGTGACTTAGTGAAGAGTCATGTGTGGGGGAAGGGTCCAGAACTGAGTAGAAGATGAAAAACAGAAAAGAAAATGTTTAAAAGAGTTACATTTTAAAAAGCCCTTTCCTATGGTTAGGAAGTAGCACTTATTTTTCTTATGATGTAATATGTTTAGCTTCATAATGAGTTATGAAATTGTTAGCATTCTGTTAATGATACCTAAGCAGGACAAGGGCAGGGAGGAAATCACCATGCATGACGGTTGCCAACTGGGGTAAGTATTTGTGCACCATTTAAAAATATTTATCACTCTCTGCTTCTGTTGTGCAAGGCCACAATATATATGATTTTATTTTCATTTTTCAAATGTTATAACTCAAATCGCTGAGTTGCCACGTTGGACTCGTAGAGATGAAGAAAACAAAGCCATCATTACTGAAAATTTTCAAACAAGGCAATGCTCATCTATTTGGAGACACCCTCCCTTTCTGAATACTGAAGATCATTCTTGAAATATTTTAACACGTATTAGCAAAAGTTATAGCTAATTCACAATAAAAATTTTGGTCTTAAGAATGCTCGGGGTTGTACAGGCAACCTTTCTGAGAGAAAAGGTCAGTTTTGCTCCCTTTTTTAACGTCATCTTTTCTTCATCTCACCCACTCCACCATCTAAAAAAAAAATACCTCATATTGATCTTTGTACTATTCAGAATATTATTGATATACAGCACTTATCAAAAGAGTGTTCCAATACTGTCTTTGGGGATTTCTTCCAAGCCACTGGAGCCCACTCAGCAGTTTTTGATGCTCTCAAATTTATCAGGTATCAATAAAATTCACTATGCCATATTCAGGACTCATATTCCTTCCGTAAATGTCCCTTCAATGATTGGTGAATAAAATATGAAGGAGTTGCAGTTGCCCATTCAAGTCACCAGAAGTAACAACCAAGTTTGTGCAAGCAGAGAACAATCATTATGTCAGAATAGCTTCTTTGTAACAGAAAATGGAAGTCACCATCAATTACAAGATGTATCCCAGCAGGGCCTACTCACGCAGGCCTGTAATCCCAGTACTCGGAAGACTGAGATAGTAGGATTGCAGACTTGAAGCCAGCCTCAGCAACTTAGCAATGCCCTTAGCAACTAAGTAAAATCCTGTATTTAAATAAAAAATAAAATAGGACTGAGGGTGTAGCTTAGAGGTAGAATGCCTCTGAGTTCAGTCTCCAGCACCACAAAAAAATAAAAGAATGTATCCTCAATTTCAGACATACTAAAATATAAAAATAAACAAAAACCAAAATTATTTTTAATATGAATTTTGAAATCTAGAAAAGAAAATGTGGAAAGACTATTCTAATAATCCAGACAAAAACAAAAATACTAGTAATAGGAAGGGAAAATAGAGTTGGATATAAGAATAGTTAGAAATTAGTATCAACAGATCTTGGGACTAATAGAAAGTTGAGAATAAAGGCAGTGCAGTAGAGGAGAACATAAAAGTTTCTATGCCATATATCTTGATAGGAAACAAATAAAATATTAAAAGAAAGCTGATTTTATTTATTTATATATTTATTTATAGTACTGGGGATTAAACCCAGCAATGAATATTCTACCTCTGAGATACATTCTCAGCCCTATTTTTTTTAAATTTTGAAACAGGGTCTCACTTAGTTGCTGAGCCTAGCTATGAACCTACGATCATCCTATCTCAGCCTCCCAAGTACTGGGATTACAACCATTAGTCATCACACCTGGCTCTGGTTTGGTTTGAGATATACTGAATTTGAGATTCCATTTGGCATGCAGATAACTATGTCCAATAGCATATATATATGTATATATATATGTCGGGAATCCGGCCCGACAGCTGGCGGGGCTTGGCGAGATGATGAGTACCCGACGACTCGAACACAAACCCACGAGCCGGGAGTCAAGTCAAGCAGGATCTCCCTTATTTCTCTCCAAGCAGTTCTTTATATAGTACCAAGCCATGAGGGGAATTTCCATGAGGAATAGCCTAGCCTATCCGGGATAAAGATCACTAGCACGTAGTTTACAGCCAATCCCAGGCCAGTACATGAGCCATTCATGTGTGCGGAAAGCTCCTTTAAAGGTAGAAAGGGAAAAACCGCTCAGTCTCCCCACCCATAGTGAATGGGGAAACCACGCCTTCCTAGCTTCCTCCAGGCGCCATCTTGACTGTTTTTTGCTGAATCATTTTACTTAAAGTTTTGCCTTAGGCCGTAGGCCGCTCAGGCCGAATCTTCTTAGGCGCTATATAGACACACCCCATCATATTCCCCCTTTTTCTTTTATTTTATCGGGACTGTGCCTGTCTTAGGTTGTCCGCATCGAGTACCATGGATTACCCGTCATTGGATAGTACAGATCATGCTGTACTTCCTGTCTTAGGTTTCCATGGCCCCTGGGAATCTTACCCGTCATTGGCTACCAGCCCTTCAACATGCTTTAATTTTCCCCATCTGGGGAAATTGTAAGGCGGGAGAGGGGTGGTCATATTCAGAGCGCCAATCCTGGTTCATAAAAACAAGTGCCCTGTGTATTTTGAAAAATAGGAAAGGCCAACGGGAGCTCAGTTCTAACACGTGACCAAACTTGAGGGCAAAAGGAATTATGAGATCCCTGAGTGGAAGATGGTAAGGATGGCGGTGGCCCAGGAGGAGGATAACACGAGGGAGGAATTTTTTGTAAACCTGAGGGCATAGGAAAGTCCGGATCTAATTTAGGCAAATGGGATTTTTTTGAGGCTGAATGAATCGACACACATGCCATTTGTTTCTTTAACAAACCTTTTTTTTTCATCAGAAGAATCAGAAGAGGAGTCTGGCCCTTTAAATTTAGATAAATTTGGATAGAGTGAGGAATGGACAGGTTCCTTTGCTTCACTAACTGCCCATTCTGACTTATGCTCCTCAGATTTCTGTTCTTTGAGTAATTCGAGGGCGGTTTGCTCTTCCTTAATAGCATCATGATACTAACTGTTTAATCAAAGGTGTTGCCACCTCCACATTAGGACCTAAAACTCTACTTGTAGCTTCAAGGAGACGAGCTACGAAATCTGCGAACGGCTCGGCAGGATCTTGTATAATTTTGGTTAGATTACCAGCAGATTCCCCTGAGCTCCTAAGGGATTTCCATGCTCTAATAGCACAAAAATTTATTTGATTATAAACTTCCAAAGGAAGTCGGGTTTGATTTTGGGCATGTAGCCCTTGTCCTAAAATCATATCTCGATCCCATTAAGGATTTCCAGCAAGAGCATTAGCAGCAGCCTGATCAGAGGCATATTCTATGTTAAAGGCCTTCCATTCCAAAAATTGTCCAGGGGTGAGGCACACTCGTGTTAATCCATTCCAGTCCCCTGGCGTCATGCAGTTTCTAGCCAGAGCTTCCACTTGGGCTAATGTAAAGGAAGCTGTAACCCCATACATGCGAACTGATTCTGCTAATGCCTTAATGACCTTAAAATCAAGGAGAACGGATCCTCCTGAAGATCTCCTCGCCACCTCTCCAGATCATGTTGGAGCTGCTTAATCTTATCTTGTTCCTGCAAAAACAAGCAGATGCCTCCCTTTTCAGCTGTTAATAAATCTAATATCCATCTTTTTGTGATATTACATAGGCTAGGGAATCTAATTGGGCTTGTAAGTCTCAGACAATTTCTGAGATAGACTTAACACCATCAATTATTCAGAGGGAGTCTCCTATGTAACTCAAAGGCCATCCCAAGGCCAGCCACACCCATGGCAGTTCTGGCAATAATCTCCAGGCCGATTAAGAGCAGAATGGCTTGTACTGCTCTCCTTTTTCCGCCCTCCCCAATCAAAAAAAGGGGGGATGGGCATTGATTTCTCCTCAAGGATAATATTTATATCGGAGAGCAGGGAGGCAAGGGTGCAAAGGCCTGCATTTAATATTTCCCTTGCCTTACCTGCGTCTCCAAAGCCTGGCACACTATACCGTATTTGCAGGGACAGGATGACGAACATTAGGGTTTTCATGACTATCTTCTTTTAAAATAAAAAACAAAGGACTAATTTCAAGGATTTCCTCTTCCCTGGAATCATAATTACCAGTTATTGTAGGCAGGTGTTTGATATCTCTTGCTGGGACCCAAAGTGGTCTTTTATCATCATAGGGGAAGACACACCCAAAGCCCCTTCCTGCAGTTATGAGGGGATCTGGGCCCCTCCACATTCCCGTCAGGGGATCTCTCCATTTTACTTTGATGGAGGAAAAGGGAATCTCTGTGTTCCAATGCCTATGAAAAGGGGACAGGTTGGAGTCTTTTGAAAAATTTAAAATATTTAGGGTTAATAATGCTCTTCTTAATTGATCATGTGGGGGTAGTAACTCCCCCTTTTGTTTTTGTAATTGAACCTTTAGGGTATGATTATATTTTTTCTATTAAAGCTTGTCCTTTTGGGTTATATGGAATGCCCGTAGTATGAATAATTTTCCATAATTGTAGGAAGGAGACGGAATGTTGACTAATAAAACAAGGGCCATTATCAGTTGATTTGTTTAGGAATATCAAGAATAGCAAAACAATGAAGAAAATAATTTATAGCATGTTTTGTCTTTTCTCCCGAATGAGCTGAGGCCCAATTAGCCCCGGAATAGGTATCTATAAAAACAAAAATATACTTAAGTTTTCCAAATGGTTGAAAATGAGTTACATCCACTTGCCATAATCCATTGGGGCATAGGCCTCTCATATTAACTCTGGACGATTGAAGGGGGGGGGGTAGTTGCAAGATGGGTTGACATGATTTACAAGTGCGAACAATTCTTTTTAAATCCTTATTAGGGATTTGAGGATATTTGTGTTTTAATCCCCTCCAATTTACATGGGTTAATCTATGAAAATCCATGGCCTCTTTTATAGATAGGGCTTGAACTTTTGTGCAGGCCATTGCCCGTCCCTTCTGAACGCCCATCCCTTTTGAACGGCACTCGCCCATCTCCTTAGGACCTACTGTCCCATGTGCGACTGCTGTTGTTCCAGCATGCCAGAGGCTATTTATCTTGGAGACCTGCTGCGGCCCAGTGCAAAATTTACACTCTTTCCCCCTGATTTTCAAGGGCCTGAGAGAGCTCGCTGGACGCCACCGGAACCGCGATGCTTTCCAAGGCATAGGCCCCTCTCTTGGGGCGAGCCCATTCCAGGGCGCCCTGCTCTTTACAAAGAAAAGAGAACTCTCCGCGGGGCTCCCGCCGGCTTCTCCGGGATCGGTCGCGTTACCGCACTGGATGCCTCGCAGTGACCATCTCTGCCACTTCGGATTTGGGGATCTGAACCCGATTTGCTTTCGATCGGCTCTAGTATCAATTAAATATTTAGAATTTTTATCTTCAATTGTGACGACCATCTTGGGTCTTAACCCATTTTTTACCGGGACTGGGGGAAGCCCCCTTGGGAGGTTAAAAGCTCCTCCTTTTAAGTTAAATTTGGACTGGCAGTCCTGGGCCCAATGAAAACCCTTAGGGCATTTGGGGCAGAGCTTCCGGGGAGTTTCCCCTTTCTTCCCGCCTCCCATAGGAGGCGTAGCCTGGGACGGGCACTCTCGGCGGAAATGGCCCTCCCTTCCGCATTTGAAACACGTGGGGGGGGCAACCCTTGATTGCTGCATTGCCTGTATCAGAGTCTGTAGGCCCTCTCATTGCCCTTCCTTTACCGCAACTCTGATAGTTTGAAGTTGATGGCTCATAGAGCCAACGTTCCGAGAGGCCACGATCCATCTCTCTAAAGTATGCCCCTTCAAACCTGCGCAGGCCAGCCTATGGTCGGCTGTCATCCCGTCCCACACAAGCATTTTAACAAATTTGTCTCTTAATGGACCAGTCGGAAACTTCCTCTTAAGGCTGTTATACACTCTCTCTATAAATGTAGGTAGATCCTCACCGGGCTTTTGAGTGATTGCCGCAATAGGGGCCTCAGTGGGCCCATCATCTAATTTCCTCCATGCCACCAGTGCCGCTGCTCTAACCTGATCCTGGTATGGGGGGGGCAAGGCCGCCTGTTGTAGGCCTGTAGTATGTGGCTCGGCCGTCCCCATAAGCATGCCGTAGGTTAAGGGGATGGCGGGATTGGCGTTCTGATTTCTTTCCCCCAAGATTCGGCATTCCTCCTGGTAATAGGCCATCCATTTCATAAAGAGCGGCCCAGGGAGAACTGCCTTGGTTAGGTTTCTCCAGTCCCGGGGGACTAAAGCCTGATGGGCCAGCCCTTCCACTAGGGTATCTGCCCAGGGGGAATTGGGACCATCCTCCGCCACTGCCTTTCGGAGCTCTTTAAGATCCTGCGGTTTCCAGGGGTACCAGGTGGCTGGATGGTTTGTTCCCGGGTTGACGTTGATGGGAAAGAGGCCCACAGTTCCTCCGGCTCTCCCTACGTCAGCACAGAGCGGTGGAGCAGAGGGTATGGAGAAGGAATTTGTCAGGGAAAGGGACTGTGAGGAGTCCTCGGCGTCCCCAAAGTGATCGGAGGGATCGGGAGGTTTTTTAGGGGCTTCGGGACCAGGGGGGGGGTGTATCCTCAGCAGCCCCCTTTTTCGCTGGCTTGGGGATACGGTCAGCGAGTTTCTCCAGGAGTCGCGGGGGAAAACAACTTTTAAGCGCGGAGACTGTGGGGAGAACCGCAAGGGGGGGATCTCCCCTTGCTCTGTCTGGGCTCTCCTAACCAGCCCCTCAACTTGATTCCAGGTATCCCAATCATAAAGAATACTTTCAGGGAGCCATGGGGCAGTTTTTAGAAGGTACCCCCAGGCCTGGGTGGCTTGGTTATCAGCAAGATTAAGTCCTCAGCTCTTGAGAATGAGTCGAAGGGATTCTAGGGCAGGGTCAGGTTTAGAACTGGACTTCCCCATATTAATACCCATATTAATATACGGGGGATACTCACCCGAAGATCGATTGCTCGCCAGCGATTTCTTTCGTTAGGGGGTGAAGAGGGGTGCCTCACACGGGGCACCAGACTGTCGGGAATCCGGCCTGACAGCTGGCGGGGCTTGGCGAGATGATGAGTACCCGAAGACTCGAACACAAACCCACGAGCCGGGAGTCAAGTCAAGCAGGATCTCCCTTATTTCTCTCCAAGCAGTTCTTTATATAGTACCAAGCCACGAGGGGAATTTCCATGAGGAATAGCCTAGCCTATCCGGGATAAAGATCACTAGCACGTAGTTTACAGCCAATCCCAGGCCAGTACATGAGCCATTCATGTGTGCGGAAAGCTCCTTTAAAGGTAGAAAGGGAAAAACCGCTCAGTCTCCCCACCCATAGTGAATGGGGAAACCACGCCTTCCTAGCTTCCTCCAGGCGCCATCTTGACTGTTTTTTGCTGAATCATTTTACTTAAAGTTTTGCCTTAGGCCGTAAGCCGCTCAGGCCGAATCTTCTTAGGCGCTGTATAGACACACCCCATCATATATATATATATATATATATATATATATATATATATATATATATATATATCTGAGGCTTAATAGAATTTTCTCAAGATATCTGAAGAAATAAAATTAGGACATACCTGCCAGTGGTCCTAGATGACATTGCCCATCGATGGCCCACTGAATTTTATTTTATTTTATTTTTATTTATTTATTTTTATTGGTGCACTCTATTCATACATCATAGTGGGATAAAAACTTTTGTAGACATATATGCACACATCGCCCAGTCAGCCCCCACTCGATCCCCACCCCATTCCCTCCCCATCCCTCCTTCCCATGCTTGGCTTAGTGGTTGACATTTAGTATTATAGCAATTTATCCAAAATTAAAAATGATAATCTCACATAACAGTTTCATTTGTCTGATACCAAGCTTTTGATGACTTAAAGATAACATTTCAATATTTCTTTTTGCTTTCTTTCTTACCAGAGAATATTTTTTTTCTATTTTTTTAGGTGAAACTATCATATATTTATATATTTATTTTTCAGAAAAAAATCTATCCTAATATGGAATATGGATTCTAGATACCCAAAACGATCTTGAAAAAGAACAAAGCTAGAAGATATATATTTTCTGATTTCAAACCATATAAAGCTACAATAATTGAAACAGTGTAGTACTATTCTAAAGGCAGATATATAAATCATTGGAGTTAAATAAAAGCTTAGAGCTAAATTCTTCCCTATATTGTCAAGTTATATTTGACAATGTTTCCACGAACATTTGGTGGTGGAAATAATAATCTTTTAACTAAATATTGTTAAAAAATAATAATTACATGGAAAAGAATAAAATTGGACCCTTACCTAATCCCATATACAAGTATTAACTCAAAATAGATAAAAGACCTAAATATAAATCTTAAGACTATAAACTTTTAGGAGAAAATCTGGGTCATAAAACCTCACAAGATTGAAATTGGCAGTGATTTCTTGGATATGATTTCAATGGCACAGGCAACAGAAGAGTATACAAACTCCCTAAAAAAAAAAATTGTATATCCAAAGACAATGTAAACAGAGTTAACAGTTACTAATAGAATGGGATAAAATATTTCCAATTGCTATATCTGAAGGTATATTAATATTCCAACTAGAAATCCTAAAAATTAACAACAATAAAGGCAAACAATACAATTTAGAGATAGGTAAAAGACTAACATAAATAATGAATCTCCACAGATAACCAATCTTAGTTGTCTATTGGATGGAAAATCTTGTTTCTCTGGTTCTGGTGTGTGTTACCTATTTCTTCTTTGTAGTTAATCTCTTTGAGTATTTTCTCTAGCGCTGGTTTTGAAGACATAAATTTCTTCAGTTTCTGTTTGTCATGGAAGCTTCTTATTTTTCCATCTAATTTGATAGAAAGTTTTGCTGGGTAGGAAATTTTTGGCTGGAAGTTGTTTTCTTTCAGAGTTTGGAATATGTTACTCCAAGCCCTTCTGGCTCTCATGACTTGGTTTGGGAAGTCTGGAGTGATTCTAATCGGTTTGCCTCTGAATGTCACTTGGCTCTTTGTTTTTGTTGCCTTTAAGATTCGCTGCTTGGCTTCCACATTGGTCATTTTGACAATTATGTGGCGTGGGGATCCTCTTCTCCGATCCTGTTTAAAGGGAGTTTTATAAGTTTCCTGGACCTGTGTATCAACCTCTAGCTCTATGTTTGGAAAATTTTCTGCTATTACTTCCTTGAAGAGATTGTTGATCCCTTTGGTATCACTTTCTTTTCCCTCTTCTATTCCAATTATTCTTAGGTTAGCTCTCTTAAAATGGGCCCATATTTCTTCAATGTCAGATTCCTGCTGTTGGATATTTTTTTCTAGATTAGAAACTATGCGTTCATTTTTTGAATGATCATCTTCTAAGAGGGAGATTCTGTTCTCCATGTGGTCTAATCGGTTGTTTGTGCTTTGAATTGAGGCCTTTACTTCATTAATTGCATCCTTTATCTCTTTTTGGCTCTCTCTGAGTTCTTTTCGAAGGACCTCTATTATTTCTACAGTTATTTTCCTGATTTGATCTTCTAGAAATCTCTGATTTTCTGTTTTATCGGGTTCTGATGTTGTGGGGTTGTGGGCATTCATTGCTTCAGTGTTATTCCTCTTTCCCATGATTTCGGAAGTTTGTGCCTTCTCTGGGTTCTTCCCTTGGGTCACTATGACTTCACTTAAGGTGTTCTGGATCTCGAGTCTGTAGTATCTCAGACCCCACTACTCCTTTACTGGGTTGTATCACAGAGTCTCCGACCCAGGGAGTCGATAGAGGCTGCTTTAGACTATGGGGGGTGCCAGGTTGCACGTTCTCCTATGGTGTGATATCTCTGCCACCGCCCCTCCCCCACTGGGTCAAGTCCCAGGGAGTACAGTACTGGGATTTCTCCTCTGTGGCCCGCAATTTGACTCACTGTTCTTGAGTACGCAGATGTAGCTGTACTGGACTCATTGAATTCACTGCTGCTGCCGCCGGTGGCAATATGGCGCCGCTGCTATGCCCTCGGCCTTGAGGCTGGCTTATTTCTTCTTTGTTTTGAATTCCACTCTGAGTCCCTGCAGCGTGTGCTGAGCTCAACCACTGGGAGCTTTAGATGTTCCCTGCGCTGAAAAATCCCACCTGGCTGTTCCGCAGTGGCTCACCTCGGCTTGCTGTAGCCATCCGGTGAATTCGCCGCTGCCGCCAGCAGTATGGCACTGCTACCGCGTCCTCGGGCGTGAGGCCGGTGTATCTCCTCTGTGGCTCTGAGCTCTGTTCTCAGTCCGCTTTCTCTCTGGAGCCTGGTGATTTTTTTGTTTCTCTGGTGATGGTGTTTTCTGGCTATGAAAGGCGCTGATTTTGTGGTAATGGAGATTGGTTGTTAGCGGGGCCCTTAAGCCCCGCTTTTCTCGGTCGCCATCTTCCCGGAAGTTCTGAATTTTAAATAAAAATAAGAAATTCAAAAAAAGCAATACAATACTAGCCAAGTATTCACTTACAAAGATTAGAAGTTACTGTACCTATATTAAAAGGAATGAGATTTATTATAAAATAATAAGTGGCTTAGGAAACTAATGAAAAAGACTCTGCTAAACTTTGAGAAGCAATTCCCAAAGCCATACTACAGAACTGAGCCACTGAAGGAATTGCTATCTCTAAAATAATCAGGGATACCCAAGCATGGCGGCGCATGCTTGTAATCCCAGCATTCAGGAAGCTGAGACTGGAGGATCACAGTTAGCGGACAGCCTCAGCTACTTAGTGAGGCCCTCTGCAACTTACTGAGACCCTGCTTCAAAATAAAGAACAAAAAAATAGGGCAGGTGTGTGTAGCTTGGTGGTTGAATGCCCCTGGATTCCATTCCCAGACCTGCAAATTAATAATAATAATAATAATAATAATAATAATAATAATCAGGGATACACAAAATCTGAAAATTATCTGCCTGATTAGAAACTATTATTACAGGTATCTGCTCTCAAACTACACCAGGTTCACTAGCATCCCTACCAGCAAATATAAAATAATAATTATTATTATATTATTATTATTATTTATCCCATGCCTTGACTCACCTCCTAGATTAGCTCTAAATATCAATCTTGCACAGTGTATGTGACTATAGAACTTAAATTACATCCTTTCTCTGTCATCTGAAAAAAATGTTTTGCTTTGTTTTGTTTTTGTTTTGTTTGTTGAGCTTTCTTCTTCCACATGCTAAGAAGAAGCTGAAATAAGTGTGAAATGAGTTAAACCATAAACCTACCATGAAAACCAAAAACAGAACATAGGGGAAGGTACATCAAAAGTGTGAAAAGTAGGTAAAAAGACCCAAAAAGTATGGTGAGAGAGGTGAGCACGCCAGTAGCCCACAGCAATGAAGCCAACTGGAAGAGGGAGGAGGAGGAGGAGGAGGAGGAGGAGGAGGAGGAGGAGGAGGAGGAGGGAGAAAGAGTGGGTAGCAGTGTCAGAAGCTACTAAGAAGTGAAAAGTTTAAATAACTAGATAAGATCAAAGGTATATCTGATAGAGTTAACACAACAAACCCCTTCATGATCGTGGTAGAGTAATCTCAGTGAAGTGATTAAGGAAGATGTCTGAAATGGGTTAAAAAGACTGGGAAGTATAGATTGTGATTTCAAGGAATCTATCCTCATCTTAAATATAAAGTAACTCTCAGAGCCTGCATGCCCTCATCTGAGAAAATGAATTTATATACACCTTGTAGATTTGTTATAAGTATAAACTACCTTTACCACTACTGCAGAAATATAAGAAAACAACCTCACTTTTGCAACTGGGATATCTTCATTTACCTCCTAGATGTTGGGGTTTGGAAGAGCTCAGATGTTCACCTACCTCATTACCTCCAGCCTATTTCAAATTGAAAACAGCCTCATGAGACTGATGGATATCAAAGTGTCTGCTTTGTTAATATTAAAGTGGGAATGCAATAAATAGTATGGGGCTCAGGCCAAAATGTCCTTTTCCCTGAACTGAATGGGTACTTCCAGCCAGCAGAGGAGCTAGAAAAGGATAACACGCCCAATCTTCGTACTGCATGCAAGAAAATTCGTGAAAAGGGCTTCAGTTAGGCTATGCCCAGAAAGCAGAAACTGAAAAATATGACTCTAACACCCAATCACTGACCCTGTCTTGCAGAAAAACAAGAGCGACCAATAAAGGAATGGAAAGAACAATGGACATTTCCTTCATGATAATTCCCCAAGACTGTGAAATTACTTCCAGAAACCACAGAGAAGTAGAGATGGGTTTTTCTTTCCTGAAGGTTGAAGGTGGCTCTCACTGCCCACAAACAAGATGACATTCACATCACAATTCATATGTAGTGAAAGAGGCACACAGAGGAGGATGGCTCTCCTCATGCCTATTCTTCAACTGCCACCAAAGCACGCAAAGAACAGAATAGGGACATCAAACGACCCAACAGCCTTCACTACACCCATCGCTTCATAGATTTAGTTCTTCAAGCAGGATACAATTTTGGTGGTTACAGAGATATGGAGATACCCAGATTCCCCAACAGCCACAAGTATAAGCAATAAGTAGCCTCCAGCCAACATATTTAACAGAGTCTGCCTAAGCTTCAGAGAGTATGTGCATCAGACCTCACACTATTGCTGAGAAGCTTCATTTAGTAACTAAAGCAGGGATATAAAATCCTGGCAGGCACACGCTTATAATCTCAATACTTGGGAGGCTGACACAAGAGGATCGCAGGTTTGTGGCCAGCCTCCACAACTTAGTGAGGCCCCTGCAATTTGGTGAGATTCTGTTTCAAAAAAAGGGGAGGTGAGTGGATGTGGTGGCACAGGTTTGTAGTTCCAGCATTCAGGAGGCAGAGACTGGAGAATCGCGGTTCAGCCTCAGATGAACAGCCTGTGCAGGACAGCCTCAGCTACTTAGTGAGGCCCTCCGCAACTTAGTGAGACCCTGTTTCAAAATAAAGAATAAAAAAATAGGGCAGGGGGTGTAGGTCAGATGTCAAATGCCCCTGGGTTCCATCTCCAGACCCGCAAAATGAATAAATAAATAAATAAATAGTCTAAAAAACTAGGGCTGGGGGTGTAGCTCAAAGGTAGAATGCCCCTGGGTTTCATTCTCAGTACCCAAAAATGTGGAGTAGGTGCTAGGGGTGTGACTTAAGGGCAAAATGCCCCTGGGTTCAATCCCCAGCACCAAAAATAAAAAATAAAAATAGAAAATGAAATCCTGGCCATTTTGGTGAGATGTCAGGCAGCTCTGCTGTGTAACATCTGTCCTTGAGCTTCCCTGTAGGCTCCCTGAGGCTTTCTCTGTCCTGCCTTTAAGTACATCTTTTCCCTCATCCTGCTTCCTCTCCTTTTGTTTTAAAGATGCTAAAAATATTTTGCATCCCAAACTCCATCTCTCCACCAGGTTCCATACAGCCCTACCTCCAACAACAGAATAGGGGAAATAAAGGCTATATTCATGATAAATATAGCTATCTGTTTTACCATCACAGAGAAAACAACATTCAGACCAGCTTTCATAAGAAAGCTCCTTCCACTCTATCAGCTAACCTGGACCCAGCTCTCCCTGCCACAATTTGATCTCATGTCTCTCATTACCTCGTTTCCTCTTCAAGATTTGAAGTTTGGTGACTCAACTCACCTCCCTAAGAAAAGCTCCTTTTATTCCATAGGAGGATGAGCCACCCACAGATCCATTCCATATTTGCTCTAGTATGTAGAGCTTCACAGCTCTCAGTCAGATGTTGTCGAGGCTCTCCTCTCTTCCCCAGGTCACCACCAGTCTACAAAAGTACAGAACAAAAAGGCTTGAATCCAAACTATGAACCTGAAAGCTCTAAACTCATCAAGGATTCTCACTAAGGAGAACTGTGGCTTGTCCACTGGCCTCCTTCATTGCCTAAGATAAAAAACACTTCTTACCAAGGTGAGCCAAACATGATCTAATCTTATATTGAAGAAAATTGTTTTTCTATCATCACGGTGCTGCTCTTCCTTCTGGAACAATAGACTTCATTTCCTGTCCTACTTGAGCCAAGCTACATCACAAAACAAATGATGTCCGTTTCCAGTGGTTGATCACTTTGCCATTCGGATAAGAGTCAGCTCTATGCAGATTTCAATTAAACTTTTTCTAATTAGGGGAAGTTAGTAGGGGTTAGGGAAGCCTCTAAATTTTCCTGCCACTCTGAGATCAGAGATAACGTAGACAAAGAGCACAAAACAGTGCCTGGGTCATCAGAAGTACATTTTAATTTTTGGTTGTTGTTGTTTTTTAAAGGTGAATATGTCATACTATCTGTGTGCAAATGGCATGATCTGACATGGAAAATTTAAAGAAATCCACCAGAAAGCTACTAGAACTAATACATGAGAGCAAAGCTGTAATATATAAGACCAATATACAAAAATCAATTGAGTTTCCATATGTTTTCAATGAACATACTAAAAATGAAATTAAGAAAACAATTCCATTTACAATAGGATCAAAAAGAATAAATACTTAAGGAATAAATTTAACAAAATAAATACAGAGCTCATACTTTGAAAATACAACCTTTACTCAAAGGAATGAAAGAAGACCTAAATAATGAAAAGGTATCTCACGTTCATGGATTTTAGAACTTAATATTATTAAAATGGCAATAGTTCCCAAAATGACCTACAAATTCAATGCAGTCTCTATTAAAATTCCGAGTGGTTTCCTTGAAAAAAATTGGCATCTGATCCTAAAATTCATATGAGAATACAAGAGATTCAGAAGAACCAAAGCAAATTTGAAAACAAAGAAAAAAAGTTGAGAGACTCAGACTTTCCAATTTCAAATTTTGTTACAAAAGTTACGGTAATTGAGACAATGTGGTATTGGCATAAGGTCATGCATACAGATTAATGAAATATAACTGAAAGTCTAGCAACAAACCCTCACATTTAGAGCCAACTTATTTTCCACAAAGGAGCCAACACAATTCAATGGGAAAAGAAAAGTCTCAACAAATAGTGTTGACACAACCTACAACTTAAAAGAATGAAGTTGCAGCTAGGCATGGCGATACACGCCTGTAATCTCAGTACTTGGGTGTCTGAAACAGGAGGATTGTAAATTCAAGGGCAGCCTCAACAAGCTAGTGAGACCCTGTTTCAAAATAAAAAAAATAGTTTTGTAATCCATTCATTTGTTGACGGACATCTTGGCTGGTTCCATAGTTTAGCAATTGTGAATTGTGCGGCTATCACCATAGATATACATGCATTCGTTAGGTATTGGTTTCCATTCTTCTGGGTAGATAACCAGAAATATTGCTGGATCATATCATAGGTTTGTTCCCATTCTTCTGAGGATCTTCCATACTGTTTTCCAAACCGGTTGCACTAATTTGCAATCCCACAACAATGTATTAGAGTTCTCACTTCTCCACATCCTCAACAGCATTTGTTGTTTGTGTATTGAATGGTTACCATTCTAATTGGAGTTAGGTGAAATCTCAGGGTAGTTTTGATTTGCATCTCTCAGACTGCTAATGATGTTGAGCATTTTTCATACATTTCTTTGCCAGTTGAATTTCTTCTTTTGTGAAGTGCCTATTTAGTTCACTTGCCCAGTTTTGATTGGGTTATTTGTTTTCTTAACGCTGAGTTTCTTGAGCTCTCTGTACATTCTAGATATTAGTCCTTTTTCATAAAAGTAGTTGACAAATTTTTCTCCCATTCTCTTGGCTCTCTGTTGAGGTTCTTGATAGTTTCCTTTGCTTTACAGAAGCTTTTCAATTTAATGCAGTCCTATGTATTTATTCTACTTTTAATTTATTGTGCCTTTAGGGTCTTGTTGAGAAGTTTTTATCAATACCTATGTGTTGCAGTGTTGGACCTTTGCCCTTTTCAAGGATCTTCAAGGTCTCTGGTCTGATTTCCAAGTCTTTGATCCATCAGGGATATGTATACAATGAAATTTTACTCAGTAATACATAAGAAAGAACAAAATTACATCATTTTCAAGGAAATGGATGGAACTGGAGAACATTATGCTAAGTAAGATTAGTCAGTCACAAAGAATATAAAATCAGATGCTCTCCCTAATATTCAGAAGCTAGGGAGAAAAAAGATCATAGGAGGAACTCTAGAGGAAGGAGAAACCACAGATGAGCAAATAAGGTGACCTGCGGGGGATGGGAGGGGGAAGAGACAAATTCCCTAATATACATGATGTACATTCACAAATATATAAAAGTTAATCACTAAGCTAAACATGAGGAAAGAAGGGGGAGGAAATGGGGTGGGAATCAGAGAAGGGCTAAATGAGTGATGTGTGCATGTATGCCTCTACCATCATGTATTTCATTAAAATGTATGACTACAATGCACCAATAAAAATTAAATAAAATAATAAAAAATAATCCGGGCATGGTGGCGCACACTTGTAATCCCCACACTTGGGAGGCGAAGACAAGAGGATTGCGCAGGTTCGAAGCCAGCCGCACTGGCTTAAGAGACCCTGTTTCAAAAATACAAAATAGGTCTGGGAGTGTAGCCCGGAGGTACAAGGGCTTCCAGGAACCCCAGTACCACCAAAAATAATAATAAAATTTAAAAAATAAAAAATAAAATAGGGCTGGGGGTATAGCTCAGAGGTAGAATGCCTCTGGGTTCAATTCCAAATACCATGCACACACACACACACACACACACAAATTAGACCCTACCTTATACTCCTACAAAAATTAACTTGAATAGGGTCAAAGACTGAAGTCTAAAACTGTATGACACCAAAAATAAAAGCAACAAAAAATAGATAGATGGATAGCATAGGATTTAAGGGGAAAACACCTTTGTGCTTCACAGACGATATAAAAAGGCAACTTATAGAGCAGTCGAATTTTTTAACAAATCCTTTATTTGACAAAGGATTTATATTAAGAATATATGAGTCTTACAATTAATTAATAAAAATATAATTCAATTTTCAAATGGACAAAAGATCTAAAAAGATATTTTACTAAGAAGATATACAAATGACTAATATGTGTATGAAAAGATGCTCAAATCATTAGCCATAGGAAAATGTAGGTCAAAGCCATAAGATGGTGCCATTTCATACAATAATGGAAAGATTACATATAAACAAGTGCTGGCAAGAATGTGAAGAAACTGGATCACTCAAACTCTGGTAGCACAAATGTATAATGATACAACTATTTTAGAAAACAGTCTGACCGCTATCAAATAATTTAATAAATAGTTATCATGTGATCCAGAAACTCTACTCCTACCTAGGTATACAACCCAAGAAAAATGATACATGTGCCTGATATAAAACTTTGTAGGAAAATATTTGTAGTAACATTCTTCATAATATCAAAAGGTGTATACAATTAAAGTATCTATCAGCTAGTTAAAAGATAAAGCAAATGTGGTATATTTGTACATTGGCATATTATTTGATCATAAAAGAAATTAGAAACTAATTTACAATGCAATGTCAATGAATCTTAGAAACATTATGCTTTGGTTGATAATATCCAACTCATGGATCTGGCCTAGGTGTCCCTCAGTAGATGAATAGGTTAAAACAATGTGGTAAACATATACAACAGAGTTTTATTCAGCCATAAAGAAGAATAAAGTTTATGTCATTTGCAGGAAAACAGATAGAACTGGGGAATATTATGTAAAGTAAAATAAGAGACTCAAAAAGTCAAGGGTCATATATTTTCTTTCTCATGTGGAAGCCAGAGAGAAAAATGTTTAAAAAAAATGGTAGGGGGAAATCTTTATGAAAATAGAATGGAGACCAGTAGGGTTTAGAAAGGGGATTAGAAACTGGGCATGGTGGTGCACGCTTGTAATCCCCATGCTTGGAAGGCTGAGACAGGAGGATCGCACTGGTTCAAAGCCAGCCTCAGCTACTTAGTGAGACTCTCAGCAACTTAGTGAGACCCTGTTTCCAAATAAAATATAATATAGGGCTGGGAGTATAGCCTGGAGGTAGAATGCCTCTGGGTTCCACCCCCAGTAAAACCAAAAAAAAAAAAAAAAAAAAAAAGAAAAGAAAAGAAAGAAAGGGGATTAGAGGGAGGGGAAGAACAAAAGGAGGAACTGGGAAATGAAATTGATTAAAGTATATGAAGTATACTATGTCTCAGTAAAACCCATTATTCTGTGTAATCTTTATGCACTAATAAAAATATTATTATAGTCAGGCATGGTGGCACAGGCTTGTAACCCAGTACCTAGGAAGCTGAGACAAGAGATCCCAGGTTCCCAGCCAGCCTCAGCTACTTAGTGAGGCCCTCTGCAACTTAATGAGACCCTCTTTCAAAAATAAAGAATAAATTAGGGCTGGGGGTGTAGCTCAGAGGTAGAATGCCTTTGGGTTCAATCCCCATTACTGAAAAAATATCATTATGCTAAGTGAGAAAAATCTGCAATAAAAGGCCACATACTGTTTGATTCTATTACATGAAGTACCCAGAATAGACAAATCTATAGAGAAAGAAAGCAGGGCTGGGGGCAGTGAAGGGCTTGGAGCATGATGGCAAAGGGGGTTCATTTTGTGGTGATGAAATGTTCTAAAATTGTGGTGATGGTTGCACAACTCTCTCAATATAGCAAACTCCACTAAATTATTCTCTTCAAAGGCATGAACTGTATATGTGAATTATACTTCAAAAATGTGGGTTTTAAAATGATGAATTTCTGAAACTGAGTACAAGACGTGGAAGAGGTTGTAAGTAAAAATAAGTTCATTGGATGAAGTAAAATGTTGAGGAAACTCCCACCTGAAAGCACCTACTTCCTCACTGAGGGCACCGCCATCTGCCAGGAAGGAGTTAATGGTGTGAGAATGATGTGTCAGAGGCAGATACTGCAGAGGTGGTATAGTTCTTGGTGATGACGAGCTCCAAGGTGTGTCCTGAGAGTGGGTGGTGAATGTGGAGTGACAAAGAATTGCCAGAGGCCCAGGAAGTTACAAAGCCTAATCTATGTCAAAGTGTTTGTTAAGTTGAATCAAGGAATTACTTCCCCTACTAGCACTATATCAGACACCATTAAGTCATCAATAGAACTTTAAAATCTTAAAAATTGTCACTATATTTGCCCTAGGCAATTTTAATTTTTATCCTACTAGATTTAGGCATGGTAGTATGAATTTGAAAGTAGACCATACTCAACTTACCTCTGATCTATGGAGGAGAAAAGAAAAGAAAAGAAATGAAGAAAAGAAAATGAGGTTTTCTAAGTGCCTTATATTCCATAAGAATATAAAAACTAAGTAAGAAATTTAAAAATAAAACAATGAATATACAAAACAATAAATAAGTGACTAACCATCTTACCAAATGATTCAAGAAATTCACCCCAAGACTTTCTTGACAGCCACCACATCAGTAGAGTCAGAGGGAAGATTTCTGGAAATCCCAAAAGCTTTTCCTCTCACCTCCTCTTGATCCAGATTTTCTCAAGTCCCAGCTGATCTTTCCATAGAAGCCTCCATTCTCTCTACCCTGTGGGATCCCTACACTCCCCCCTCTCCAAATATGGTTTGGAGTTGAGCATTACTTTCTTAATTTTGTTGTCCCCAAACCAGTTTCCCTATACTAAGAAACACAATAACAATAAGAGTTCAAAGTGGGATATAAAATCCAGTCTAGATATATGTAAGTAATATGCAATATATATGTATTTTCATAGTCAAAGACATTTTTTTCTTTTATTCCATGAGTCCATTAGAAAGATCGTCATGTTTAATGTTTTTTCTAATTTTTTCATTTTTGCATTATAATTATACTTAATAGTGGGATTACTTGTACATATTTGTACATGGATATAATAATATAACATAATTTGGTCAATTCCATTTTCCAGTTCCTCCTCTTTCCCATCTCCTCTCCCTTTTCTGGTCCCCTTCCTCTATTCTACTAGTATTCCCTCTATTTTCTCAAGATTCCCGCCCCCATTTTGTTTACCTTTTCTTTCTGGTTTCCACATATAAAACACATGACCCTTAACTTTCTAAGTTTGGCTTATTTCAACTAACATAATGTTCTCTGTTCCATCCATTTTCCTGCAAATGACATAATTTTAACTTCTTAAGGCCTGAACAAAATTTCATTGCATATATATATTATTTTCTTCATCCATATATCTAGGCTGGGTCCATAATTTGGCTATCATGAATTGCACTGCTATAAACATGGGTATGCATGTATCATTATAGTATGTTGAATTAAATTATTTTTTGATAAATACTGAGGAGTGATATAGCTGTGTCATATAGTGGCTGCATTTCTAGTCTTTTGAGAAGCTCTATACTAATTTCCATAGTGGCTGTACTAATTTACAATCTCATCTACAGTGTATAGTGTTCCTTTTCCCCACATCCTTGCCAGCATTTATTATTATATGTGTGCTTGATGACTGCCATTTCAACTGTACTGAGACTATATTGAGCACTTAGTAAGTTACTAAGTAAAATTGGACGTTTTTAAGTTAACTGAAATGCTCTAGGTAGGTCCTCTAGGATAAGTCCCAGCATGATGCAGGACTGATGTGCAGGCCAACTACTGGCTCTGCAAAAGTCAGGATGGTGAGCAGTCAAGCAGTCAACACTGGGACTGTTGAACCTACAAGCGTAGCTGTGATCCAGGGATCGCAAAGTCAGGATCAGGAAGCTACCACTGCTGCACAACTGCCTCTCAACACCCACAGAGGCAGTGGCTGGACACTAGAATTCCACTCCAGAAAAATCTCAAGAATTTGGAAATGGTCCAGGTTCTTGTTCAGCAGAAGAAAAACAGTCAGAACTTGGAAGAGAGGTGGCTTCTGTTTCACTTCTGCTTTCTATGCTTAAACCGAAGTGTATATATAGTAAATTCATCCAGCAGAGTCAGGGAATTGTGGTGACCAGCTTCCTAGCCTCTGCAGAGGATGATACTAAGGGGGAGGAGGGGAGACAGAGCTACAGAGCACCAGTCAGCTGTATCTAACACACACACACACACACACACACACACACACACACACACACACCATCACCACCACCACCACCACCACCACCCAGCTGACAAAATTACTGGCCCCTTTTGGTTATGTGTTTGGTTTTGTTTGTTTTGTTTTTGGATAAACCCAACAGGAAACAGACAGGAAGTAAAGTAAATGAGAAACACAGATAACTACAAACAATATAAAATTTCACATGGGCTACAGAGTCTTTGCCTCAAAAGTCCCTAGTTACTGACTTCCTGTAAGGAATTAAGTGGGTATCCAATAGGCAGCCCTATGCATTTAACTCTGTTGAAGTCCAGGCTCACTAATACACTCTAGAAAAATAAACCAACTGATTCCATTTTTTCTGCTTGATGGCTGAGAGCTTTCAAGGTCTCACTGAGTTGCAGAGGGCCTCCCTGAGTTGCTGAGGCTGATCTCGAACCTGCGCTCTTCCCGTCTCAGCCTCCTAAGTACTGGGCTTACAAGAATGCACCACCATGCCCAACTTTCCTAAGCATTATAAAACCTAAAACCAGCCTCCCCTCCCTGCACAGTACAGGCATTCTCAGACCTCTCTGGAACTTGCCCTGCTCTCCCTTGCTAGCTTTATAATGGGAGTAATGGCTGCCTCATAACCTCATATGAGTGTGTAGCATCATCAATCTCGACTTCTGAACCATTTTTTTTGTGTGTGTGGGAGCTCCATCTTGCCCAAGGGATGCCCACACAACATTCCACTCCAACACCTGCCATTATAACACTCACAACACATATTTTCTCGCTGGGGTACCCTATCCCCTACTTGCAGATACCATCAAGGCAAATGGTGTCTCTTTGTCCTGTGTGGAGCTCAGGAATCTCTGCAGGACAAGAGTAGGTGCAGCTCAGTCCACCAGGGCCCTCCTTTGCACAGGAATGCTCTTCTCAGGGCACTTCCTCCTTGAGACCACATTAACCTTCCTCCCTGCTTCCAAATGCAGGCCATTGCCTCATGCCCACTGAAATCCTTTGTCTAGTAATTTTATCCACAGTCATTCACTGCTGTGACTCGTGTCTCTGTCCTGTGCTCTCTGGGAGCTTTGATGCCTGGCTTTCTCACCTTCACTTGACCTCAGGACCCCTTTAACCTGCGGGTAGGAGTGATGATACCCTCCAAGTTCAAAGATATTTCATTTCTATAATAGTTGCCTTGCAAAGCTTACATTACCATCCTGCCTTTCATCATTGTTATCACTACCAAACCCAATCCAGATATGTTTAATCACCCATCTTCTCCTATACTGCCCTCTTAACATCTCTCCTGCCTGCCCTTAGACAGCTTCACTTGGATAGATCCTTCTCTTCTTACCAGATGCAATCCAGAGCTTTCTAGTCTTTGTCGAGACTCACTGCCTTCCATTGTCCCTGATTATAAAAATAAACAAATAAAATAGCAGGGATTGAAATTGGCAGTGCACAGTCTAACTCTGGCTAGAAGCTATATTTTATTTGGCCGGTTTATATTTTTTAAAAAAATACTTTTCCCCCAAAAGAATTCAAAACAGAATTTTTAAAAAAAAAATCTGTACACACCATATTCACTGCAGCATTATTCACAATGTCCAAGAGGTTGGAGGAACCTCTTGGATATTGGAGGAACCTGTTCATTACCAAATGCATTATATACATATAAGAGAATAGTATTTAGCCTTTAAAAAGAAGGAAAGCTTATCATCTGCCACACCATGAATGAAGCTTGAGAATACTGTAATGAGTGAGTTGGTCCAGTCATAGTAAGACAATGTCTGATTCTGCTCATCTCATATGAAGTATTAAAAACAGACTACCGACTGCAGTAATGCAGTTTCCAGGAGCTGGTGCAAGGGGGAAATAGAGAATTGTTTAACAAGTATAGAATTTCAGTTTCACAAAATGAAAGTCTTTAGAGATCTGTTGCACAAGAAAATTAATATAGTCAGGCCTACTGGCTCACACCTGTAAGGCTATTACTTGGGAGGCTGAGACAGGATGATCACTAGTTTGAGGCTACTGCACAGTAAATTAGCAAGACCCTGTTTCAAAAAAAAAAAAAAAGAAAAAATAATTAAAAGGGCTAGTGAGGTAGCTTAGTGATAGAATGCTCCTGAGTTCAATCCCTAGAACCATACACACACACACACACACACACACACACACACACGAATGTAAATATACTTAATTCTACTGAACTATACATTTTAAAGTGGTTAAGATGGTGGATTTTATATTACATTGGCTTTTTCCATAGTTGATTGTTTTTAATTCTAAAATTTGAATGCCTTTAGAGCAACTCTCCAATTTACCAAAGGCCTCTTTTCTCTTTTCTATGCCTTATTAACATATTTAAATGAACTGCCAGGATTCCCCAATAATAATCTTGAGTTTTGAATAGGGGTAAAACCTTTTATTTTTATTTTTTTTAATTATTATTATTTTTTATTTTATTTTTTATTTTTTGGTGGTACTGGGGGTGGAACCCAGAGGCTTTCTACCTCTGGGCTATACTCCCAGACCCATTTTATATTTTATTTGGAAACAGGGTCTCACTAAGTTGCTGAGAGCCTCACTAAGTAGCTGAGGCTGGCTTCAAACACGTGCAATCCTCCTGTCTCAGCCTCCCAAGCGCAGGGATTACAAGTGTGCGCCACTACGCCCGGCTTGGGGTAAAACTTTTTAAATGAGATGGGATGAATTTGGAGTTTTTATATAGGAGCATGGTATCTAAAAAAAGATTTATTACTTTTTTCAGTAAATATTTATTCAATCCTAGCATTTGGTACTATGACACACTGCAAACATAATATTAACTGATAATCTTAGTTCCTACCTCCAACTATACACAAACACATGCACACAATGCACACACGAGCCAAGCATGGTGGCACATGCTTATAATCTTAGTGCTGGGGGTGCAGAGACAGGAGAATCAAAGGTTCTCAAGGCTAACCTCAACAACTTAGTGAGGCCCTTGCCAACTTAGTGAGACCCTGCTTCAAAACAGGAAATGAATGCCAGGCGTGGTGGCCCATGCCTGTAAAGCCAGTACTTGGAAGGCTGAGATAGGTGGATTGTAGGTTCAAGGACAGCCTCAGCAAGTAATGAGACTCTCATCAACCTAGCAAAACAGCATTTCAAAATAAAAATAAAGTAGAGCTAGAGGCGTAACTCAGAGAAAATCCCTTTGGGTTCAATCCCCAGTACCAAATTTATTTAATATTGTAGGATGAGGATGAATAGGACTTATCCAAGGAAATTTACATACTCAAGAATTTTCTTTTCCTTTGTTATTGATTTCTATTTTTATTCCACTATGGTTAGAAAAGATATTGGGATGTTTCCAATCTTTTTAAATTTATTTAGACTTGTTCGGTAATCTAACATGTAATCTGTCCAAACAAATGGTCCATGTGCACTTAAGAAGAATGTGTATTCTGCTCTTATTGAGTTAAATAGTCTATATATTCCAACTGACTAATGTTCTAATATTTCTAATGACTATTAAGTCTATTTGGTCTACATTATTAATTCCACAGTTTCTTTTAAACTTTATGTCTGGGTAGTCTAACTATTTTTGAAAATGCAGTATCGAAGTTTTCTACTATTTTTCTCCTTTCAGGTATGTCAATATTTTCTTTATATATTTAGGAGCTCTGGTGTTGGATGCATACATACTTATAATTGTTATAACTTAATGATAAATAGTCCTTTTTCATTTTGTATTTTATCTAAAGTCTATTTTGTCTGAGAGAAGGATAGCTACCCTTGTTCTTTTCTGGTTACCATTGATTCAAAAGGAATATTTTTCCAACTCTTACTCTTCAGCCTAACCAAATATGTATTTTATACTAAAGTAGGTCTCTAGGAGCCAGAATACAGTTGAACCTTCATTTTTTCTTATTTTTGTGTTTTGTTTTGGTTTTGTCCATTGAGGTACTCTGTCTTTTTATTGAAGATTCTAATTCATTTATATTTAAAGTCATTATTGATATTAGTAAGTACTTACTATTACCATTTTATTAATTGTGTTCTGTCTGTTTTGTAGTTCATTTCTCCTTTTCCTCCCTTGCCATCTTCTTCTCTGATTTGTTGAGGTTTTTTTGTAATGAGATATTTTGATTCCTTTCTGTGTGTGTGTGTGTGTGTGTGTGTGTGTGTGTGTGTGTACACTTATCATCAATTTTTGTTTATGATTACCATGCTTGGATAAAAAATTATAATACAATCTATTGTAGATGGATAACCTAACTTCCATTACATATAGAAACTCTACATTTATACCTTTCTTCTTTCACAAACATTATATTACAATTTATATTACTTTATACTGTGCATTAGTTAACAAATTTTATATAGTTATTTTTTAAAATATTTGTCTTGTTACTTTAATACTAATGCTAAAGGTGATTTACATACTACCTTTATATTATTACAGTTTTTGTATATATATGCAGTTTGGATATATATATATATATATATATATATATATATATATATATATATATAATCTCCAAACTGACCAATGTAGAAGCCAAGGAGAGAATCTTAAGAGCAACAAAAACATAAGACCAAGTGACAGTCAGAAGCAAACCAATTAGAATCACTCCAGACTTACCAAACCAAGTCATAAAAGCCAGAAGGGCCTGGAGTATCACATTTCAAACTCTGAAAGAAAACACTTTGCAGCCCAAAATTTCCTACCCAGCAAAACTCTCAAATTAGATGGGGAAATAAAAATCTTCCACAACAAACAGAAGCTAAAGAAAGTTATGTCTATCAAACCAGCACTAGAGAAAATACTCAAAGAGATCAACTGCAAAAAAGAAATAAGTAATACATGCCAGAACCAGAGAAACAAAAATTAACACTCAGCAAACAACTAAACAAAGAAGAACAAACAGTATTTCAAACAGAAGTAAAATCTCAACATGATAGGAATTTAAAATCATCTCTTAATAATTACACTGAATTTAAATGGCCTCAACTCCCCAATAAAAAGACATAAAGTGGCAAAATGGATTAAAACCCAGAATCCATCTATCTGCTGCTTGCAAGAAACACACCTTACAAGTAAAGATAGTAAGAAACTTAAGGTAAAGGGATGGAGCAAGGTAATCCATGCCAATGGAACTCAAAGACAAGTAGGAGTAACAACTATGATATTAGACAAGTTAGACTTCAAGCCTATGACAAAGGTCATATTTTACTGGTAAAAGAAACTACAGCAAGAGAAAATAACGTTAGCCAACATTTATGCCCCAAACACAGGTACAGCTACTTTCATAAAACAAACTCTTTGTGATATTAAGTAACACATAAGTCCCAATATAACTATACTGGGAGACTTCAACACCCCTCTCACACTGTTAGACCAATCTTCTAAACAAAAGGTCAGTAAAGATACCTCAGACCTAAGAATACCATTAATTAAATGGACCTGTTAAACACATATAGAATATTTCACCCAACTACAGCAGAGTTCAGATTTTTCTCAGTTGCTCACAGAACCTTCTCTCAGTTGCTCACAGAACCTTCTCTCAGGTGCTCACAGAACCTTCTCCTGGGCCACAAAGTGAGCACTAGAAAATTCAAAAAATGTGGCATACTTCCCTGTGTCTTTTCAGACCATAATTAAATGAAATTAGAAATCAACTATAAGAAGACTCAGGAAAACCACATAAACATGTGAAGACTGAATAGCAAATTTCTAAATGAAGAATGGGTCATAGAAGAAGTAAGGGGTGAAATCAAGAAATTTCTAGAAACAAGCAAAAATAGAGATCGAACATATCAAAACCTCTGGGACACTCTGAAGGCAGTATTAAGAGGAGAATTCATAGCACTGAGTGCCCCCATGAGAAGAACACACCAGTGATGGTGGATTTCTTCAGCTTTTGTTTATCTGAGAAAGTCATAATTTCTTCTTCATTTCTAGTGGCCAGATTTGCTGGGTAAAGTATTTTGATCAGAGGCCAATTTTTTCTATTAATACTTTGAATAGACCATCTCTGTGATCTACAAGATTTCTGCTGAGAAATCCACTGATAGTATTAGGGAGGGTCCCTGGTTTGTTCCAAGTTACCTTTGTTTTTCTGCTTTTAAATTTCTCTTTGTACTTGTCAAAAGGCACACACATAGGATTTGAAACATACTGCCATCATACCCTCAGGAAAAGCTATACTAATAACCATTCCTATAAGTACAGTAAAACATTTTAATTTTTCTGAATCACTATCAAAACTTAGCACTATGACTAAAAATATCTTTGCCATAAAAATTTTTAATTCATTTTAACTCTTTATCTTATAATTTTTTAAATTATTCTTCTAGATGGTTGAATTGATTTATGTGTTTTACATTTTTTGAATTTTATTGATACACTATAGTTTCACATCATAATGTGGATAATATTAACAATAACATACATTCACACAGTACTTGGTGTCCTCCCCTGCTTCCCCTTCCCCCTCTCAACAATAAGTGTCCAGGTTAACCATGTTACATTTACACTTATACACATATTCTAATGTTGCTCCTCCATTAATCAACTTCAGCCTTCTTTCTCCCCCACCCTATCTTGCTTTGCTGAGGTTTCCCTCCATTATCTGGAGTCCCTCTGGTATCCATATACTCCCTAGTTTGGGTATATTAGAGAAAACATATATCCCTTCTCTTTCTGTGCTTGGCTGATCTCACTTAACATAATGTTCTCCAGGTCTTTCCATCTTCTTGTGAATGACATGATTTTGTTCTTTATTGCTAAGTAGAATTCCATTGTATGTATTTCCCATAATTTTGCAATCCATTCATCTGTTAATGGAGATCTAGGTTGGTTTCATAGTTTGGCTATTGCAAATTGTGCTGCTATGAACATGGGTATACATATAAAACAGCATGGTATTGGTACAACAAAATCACACAGAGCAAGGGAACAGAATAGAAGATACAGAAACAAATCCACACACTTATAGTCAGTTGATCTTTGACAAATGGGGCCAAACTCATACACTGGAGAAAAGACAGCCTTTTCAGCAAATAGTGCTGGGAGAACTGGCTATCCATTTGTAGAAAGATGGAACTAAATTCTTACCTCTCACCATGCACAGGAATCATGTCAAGATGAATCAAAGACTTGGAAATTAGGCAAGAGACTGTGAAGTTATTAGAGGAGGGTATAGACTCAACATTCCAATATATAGGCACAGGGAGTAACTTCCTCAACAAGGCCTCCAAGGTGCAAGAAATTAAAACAAGAATTAACAGGTGGGATGGCATCAAAATAAAGTTTCTGTTCATCAAAGGAAACCATAAAGAACCTAAAGAGAGGCCAGGTGTGGTGGCGCACGCTTTTAATCCCCGCGCTTGGGAGGCAGAGACAGGAGGATCGTGCTGGTTCAAAGCCAGCTCGCTGGCTTAAGAGACCCTGTTTCCAAATCTAAAAAAATAGGTCTGGGAGTGTAGCCTGGAGGCAGAAGGGTTTCCAAGCACCCCAGTAACACACACACACACACACACACACACACACACACACACACACACAACCTAAAGAGAAAGTCTACAGAATGGGAGAAGATCTTTACCAGTCACCAAACTGATAGAGGGTTGATATCCACAATATACAAAGAGCTCAAAAGACTCTACACTAGCAAAATAAATAACTCAATCATGAAATGGGCAACTGAATTGAATAGAAACTTCACAAAAGAAGAGATAAAAATGGCCAATAGACACATGAAAAAGCCATCAGGGAGATTTATGTGTTTTTACTGGTTACCTATGAGGTTTACTTATGTGTGTGTGTAAATGGCCTATTTTGTTATGAATTACCCTAGGCTTTTCTCAAGTATTTTTTAAATGTTGATTCGTAAGGGCTTTTTAATTTAATTTAATTTTTTAATATTTATTTTTTATTGGCGTGTTGTAGTCATACATCTTAATGGGGTACACGATGGCAGAGGCATACATGCGTATATACATCACTCATTTAGCCCTTCTCCAATTCCCACTTCATTCCCTTCCCCTTCCCTCCTTCTCCTACTTGGCTAATTGATTGACTTTGATATGTTTGTGAATGTACATCATATACATTAGGTAATTTTCCTCTTCCCCCTCATCACCCTCATTATTTGTTCAACTATAGTTTCTACTCTTTCATCTAGAGTTCCCTTCTATGACCCTTTTTCTCCCTAGCTTTTGCATATAAGGAAGAGCATCCAATTCTTACTTTTTGTGACTGACTAATCTCACTTAGCATAATATTTTCAGCTCCATCCATTTCCCTGAAAATAACATAATTTTGTTCTTCTTTATAATTGAGTAAAATTCCATTGTGTACATATCCAATAGTTTTGTAATCCATTCATCTGTTGATGGACATCTTGGCTGGTTCCCTAGTTTTGACAATTGTGAATTTTGTGGCTATGAACACACATATACACATGCATTAGTTTGGTAGCTTGGTTTTTATTAATTTGGGTAGATACCAGAAGTGTCAGTGCTGGATCATATGGTAGGTTTGTTCCCATTCTTTTGAGGGTTCTGGTTGCGCTAATTTGCAATCCCACCAACAGTGTATTAGAGTTCTCACTTCTCCACTCCTTATGAGCATTTGTTGTTGAGTTTTGAATGATTGCCATTCTACTTGGAATTAGGTGAAATCTCAGGAAATTTTTGATTTGCATCTCTCTAATCGCTAATGATGTTGAGCATTTTTCATATATTTATTGGCCATTTGAATTTCTTCTTTTGTGAAGTGTCTATTTAGTTCACTTGCTCATTTTTATTTGGGTTATTTGTTTTATTAGTGTTGAGTTTCTTGAGTTCTCTGTATATTCTACATATTAGTTCTGTATCAGAGGAATAGTTGGCAAAAATTTTCTACCATTCTGTCAGCTCTCTGTTGAGGTTCTTGATAGTTTTGCTTTAAAGAAGCTCTTCAGTTTAGTGCAACCCCGCCTGTTAATCTACCATTTAGTTTCTTGTGCCTTTGTGGTCTTGTTAAGAAAGATTTATCTGTGCCTATGTGTTGCAGTGTTGGACCTATGCCCTCATCAAGGAGCCTGAAGGTCTCTGGTCTAATTTCCAAGTCTTTGATACATCTTGAATTGACTCTTGTACAGGGTGAGAAAGTGGGGTTTATTTTCATTTTTCTGCATGTGGTTAACCAGTTTTGCCAATACCATTTGTTGAAGAGGCTATCTTTTTTCCAGTGTATGTTTTTGGCCCCTTTGTCAAAAATCAATTGGCTGAAAGTGTTCATATTTGTTTCTGAGTCTTCTGTTCTGCTCCATTGGTCTATGTGTCTGTTTTTGTTTCAGTACAATGCATTTTTTTATTACTATGTCTTTGTAGTATAGTTTGAAGTCAGGTATTTTGATGCCTGCTGCATGGTTTTTGTTGTTGAGAATTACTTTGGCTATTCGAGGGGTTTTGTTCTTCCAAATGAATTTAAGGACTGATTTTTCTATGTCTGTGAGGAATGACCTTGGAAATTTAATGGGTATTGCATTGAATCTGTAGATCACTTGTGAGAATGGCCATTTTGAAGTTATTTATTCTGCCAATCCAAGAACATGTTAAATATAGTAACTTTCTCTGTATTTTGTGTTCTAGTTGTATTTTTCTCAATTTTTCATTTTACTTTTATGTGTCTATGTCTTTGTTTGGTTTGGTGACATGGCCTTCCAAATTATGTAGGCTGGCCTTAAACATGTGGTCTTCCTGCCTCAGTATCCACAGTCACTGAGATTATAGGCATGAAACAATGCACCTGACTATATTTGACATTTCATTTTCTTTCTGGATATTTTTTCAGCTGATCAAAAATGATCTTATTTAAAAATTATCAAATCTAAGCCGGGCGTGGTGGTGCACGCTTGTAATCCCAGTATTCGGGAGGCTGAGACTGGAAGATCGCAGTTAACAGACAGCCTCAGCTACTTGGCGAGGCCCTCTGCAACTCAGTGAGACCCTGTTTCAAAATAAAGAATAAAAAATAGGGCAGGGTGTGTAGCTCGGAGGTCAAATGCCCCTGGGTTCCATTCCTAGTCCCGCCCCCCCAAAATATCAAATATTTCAACATTTTTAATTTTTATTAAGGTTAGATATTTCTTCATTGCACATGAAAAATATTATTATTATGTTTATCCTTCAGGATCACATATGGGGTGTGTGTGTGTGTGTGTGTGTGTGTGTGTGTGTGTGTGTGTTGTGGGTGGGGTTTCCTTCATGAATTTCTTCTCAGTAAGTTCGTTATCAATGTACAGAAAAGCTACTGGGTTTTTTACATTAGTTTTTATACCCTGCTACTTCAGTTAGTTTATCAGTTTTAAAAGTTTTTTTTGTTGAGTCTTTATAATTTTCTATCCCTACTTATAAGCATTAGTGTTAGTTTCTTAAAAGTCTATATTAGTAGTGGTTCTGGCTTTTCCTTTCTTGGGGGACATTTTCAATCTGATTACTTCTTATTGATCTATTAGGGCTTTTTATATTCTCTTAGCTCCATTTTAGTAGAACAGATGTGTCCAGAAATCTTCCAGATTTTCCAATTTCTTGGCATTTGGATTTTCAAAATATTTCCTAATAATTCTTTGAATTTCAGTGGTATCTTTTGTAATGTCCTCTTTTTAATCTCTAATTTTATTTAGTTCTCTCTCTCTCTCTCTGTGTGGTTAGTTTAGCTTAAAGTTTGTCAACTTTGTTTATCTTTTCAAAGAACCAACTCTTTGTTTCATTGATCCCTTTATACTATCTTTTAGTCTCTATTTCATTTATTTTTGTTCTGATCTTTATTATTTATTTTTTCCCATTGATTTGAAGTTTGATTTGTTTCTTCTTTTTCTAAGAGTTTGAGATGTATTGTTAGGCTATTTATTTTGGATCCTGACCAATCCAGCAATACCACTTCTGGGTGTCTACCCAAAAGAAAGGAAACCAAACTACCAAATGAATGCATGCATATCTATGTTCATTGCTGCACAATTTACCATAGCCAAACTATGGAAACAGACAAGAGATGTCCATCAACAGATGAATGGATTACAAAACTGTGGGATATGTACACAATGAAACTTTACTCAGCCATAAAAATACGCAATTACATCATTTACAGGGAAATGGATGGAACTGGAAGACATTCTGCTAAGTGAGATTAGTCAGTCACAAAAAATAAGAAATCGGATGCTTTCCCTACTATGCAAAAGCTAAGGAAAAATGGGTAACAGGAGGAACTCTAGATGAAGAAGGAGATCCTATAAAGGAGCAAATAAGGCAACCTAACTGAGGGGATGGGATGGGGGAAGAAGGAAACTCTCTAAAGCACATGATGTACTTAAATAAACATATAGATGTCAACCACTAAGCCGAGCATGGGAAGGAGGGATGGGGTGGGAATGGGGTGAGGATCAGGTAAGGGCTAATTGGGTGATGTGCATATATATGTCTACACAAGTCTTTTATCCTATTAAGATGTATGACTACAATGCGCCAATAAAAAAAAATTAAAAAACTGTAGGCAGCAGGGTTCAAACAGGATTGGGTTGTAGCTGGAGCTGGGCTTAATTCTTTCCAGCTGAGCTAGGAGTGTAGTTCAGAGGCAGAGTTCTTGCTCAGTGTGTGTGAAGCCTGGGGCTTGATCTCCTCACAAGGAGAAAAATTACGTTGAAAATTAAAGAGAAGGAGGAGAAGAAGGATGAAGAGAAGGAGGAGGAGGAACAAAAAGTAGAATGAAGAGGGCAAATATCTTAAACAGGAATCATGAGAAAGAAGAAAAATACAAACTAAAAATAAAAATATAAAAGGAAACAGTAATAAAAATAATAGGAAGAAAAATAATAAAAGAGAGAATAGACAGGAAAATTAAAAATGAGTCAAAATTTCTTCCTAGCTGAGTTTCTCAGAAATGCTTCCTTCCAGGTCTCCTAAGGTTGGAATCCCCCAAGTAAGGGGTGGAGAAGAGGGAAGTGGGTCAGGACTTCAGCTAGTTATAATTCCTCTCTCAGCTCTTGCCAAACAA
The DNA here is from genome assembly GCF_963383645.1 of Muscardinus avellanarius. Taxonomy (NCBI): domain Eukaryota; kingdom Metazoa; phylum Chordata; class Mammalia; order Rodentia; family Gliridae; genus Muscardinus; species Muscardinus avellanarius. The sequence goes on along the minus strand of NC_137795.1, from coordinate 44,687,529 downwards.
GTTAGGTTAGTATTCAGGCTGCCTCACATTTCTCACGGGACTGGTTAAGGCAGAGTTTTGGCTGCACTAAGGGAATTTCCCTCCAGAGGTTTTTAGTCCGTGAACCTAGGGGCATGGCTATGTGGACCATGCCAGGCATATACTTGCTCCAGAAATTTTCAGTCTGACACACAGGGATATGGAGAAGCCATGAGGATCCCTGGAATGCCTCTGAGAGTTGAGTGCTGAAGGTGGGGTGTGGGGACCAAGCAACTAGCTAACCTCAATCCCAGTGTCAGCGAGGGCAAGATCACTGATTTTTGCCCTCCATTCTCTATATTGCAGACCATGGTACACACGCATACACCTCTCAGCAGGTTCCTGTCAGAGATACTCCCCAAGCCACAACTGTCTCAGGTGGTGGCTGCCTGCCCACTCCATGCAGCGGTACATCTGCAGGACTCGTGAGATGTGATTTTGCTGAGACTTATGATCCCCTTCCCCAGATTTAGTATCTAAAAATGGGTCCTATCTCAAGATGGTTCTTGGCTACAGCACTCTGAGAGTTTGCTGAGCAATGCGGTGAACTTTTTCACCTAAGGCAGTTCATTGTACAGACCTGGTCATCCATTGAATTAGCCTGTTTGTCAGCAGGATGCAGCCTTCTGTGCCATACGGTGACTCTCTTCCACTTCCGTGGCTCCAGGCACCAGGTATCAGGGTGTTTATTCCTCTTCTCTTGCTTTTTTTTTTTTTTATTATTCTCTCTAGTCTCTAGAATTCACCAGATTTCATTCCTGTCAAGTTCTAGTGTTCACCTATCACCACTCACCTTGACAGCATTACACCCTGTTGCTTTCTTTTTGTCCTGTGGAAGAGTAAACTAGTGCTTGGGGTCTCTATTCTGCCTTCTTGATCCCCCATCTACATTTTTAAAGAGATTAATTCTGTTCTTCTTCCAGATCTTTGAGTAGGATGATTATTATTATTTTTTCTTGTCACTAATTAAAGCCTTCGGAGCTATGAATTTCTGTTTGGGTTCAGTCTTCGTATTCAAAACTGTACTTGTGTACCTCATTCTTTTTCTGTGAGAAGATAACTGTGTTTGTGGAAGATAAGTCAGGGAATAGGGCCGATTAGAGCTCAATGTTCATTCTATCCTGATCCTTGTGGACCTTCCTAAACCACAGAGCTCAGAAAGATAAAAACTACATTTCCCAGACTCCCTAGCAGACTGGGTTTTAAATGAGATTTAGATTTATTCAATGAGATGTATCCATGCATGTTTTGGATGGCAGAGGAAGGCAGAGGAAGGGCTAAGCACCTCTGCTGGCAGACACAGTTAAAAGTGATTAATCTTTCTGCAGCTGAATTAGCAGAGGTCTCAGTGCGAGTTGCTAGTTTTGTGGATGAGCTAAGGGAGGCATAGGGCATTGTTTTGCTAGTGCAGATTGTAGCAGAGGCTATGGTTCTGAGCCTGTAGCAGTAACGACAATTTCCTGTTCGTGGTAGCATCCTCACAAAGATTGCATTTTTCCATAGCCGTGGCTTTCTGATGTAGAAGACATGGCACCTCCCTTGGGTGACACCATTTTGCAGTGTGGTTTTCAGAGTCATTTCTGAAAGCTCCACACAGCAGCTGGTCTCCAGCATACTTTCAATATTTCTGTAAGCCATTTTTTATTCCCTTGTAATGATCTTCTGAAACTGACCAGAGCAAATTCTGTTCTCCGCAACTGAATTTAACTATTATAATAAATAAAATCAGCAGTGTGGCTTTATACTACTTATGATGTAGGACTGGTTGCATTTTCTAGACCCAAAATTGTAACAGCTCTAAAATGTCTAAGGAGGCATAGGAATGGCTGTTCTGCTTTACAAAACTTAGGACATTTCTTTTTGTTCAGTCCTCTCTTAGTTCATATCCTTGTCTACATGGCCCAAGATAGTACACCCCACTATGTCTGTATTTCAGCCAGAAAGAAGGGTAGAGAACACTTTCCATTTTGAAGGCAAAACCCCAAATTCTCACCTGATCCCACTGGGCCAAACTTGACTGTGAGTCACAGGGTCACATGGCCACACTTAACTGCCAGGAATGCTGGCCCTTTCCCGGTTGGCCCCTACCTCTTGATATCTTGAAATAGCTAACTATGATTGCAAAACTCAGAGAATGGCCTGGCCTAAAAGAAAGGAGAACATTCCTAATTGTGCCACATCCCTTGTCTCTTCTTATTTCTAAATACTACAAGATTGTGATTTCCATTCCTCTTCTCATCCAGGAGTTATTTAATACCTTGACACCCGAAGTGTGGTCTGTGGGGATCAGCAGTACAGCTACCACCTGAGAGGAATCTGGAACTGCAGGAGGTCAGGCCCAACCTCAGACCTACTGAACCGAAATCTGCATTTTAACAAGAAGTGATGGATCAGAAGGCAGAGATTCATCTCCAAGCCTTGGAGTAGATGAAGCAGGATTTTCATCCAGTCCTCACCCACTCAAGTCACACTTCCAGCAAAGGGGGCTCCAAGGAAGCATCATTTTCCACAGAGTCGATTTACTGAGAGCCCAGCTCGTGATGAGAGTAGTAGCAACACAATAAAATGAGGAGCCACTGGGGTTTGCTCAGGTTCAATGCCAGTTCTACTCTGTGCTTCCTCTGCTGTACAACTTTAATTTTATTAACTAGTATGACTTTTTGGTTTGCTCTGGCTTCCATACCATTCTCTGTCTTCATTTTATTTTTGGCATTGGCGATTGAACCTAGGAGCATTCTACCTCCAAATTATACCATCAGCCCCTTTTATTTTTTATTTTGAAGCAGGGTCTCGCTAAGTTGCTGAGACTGGCCTGGAACCTCCAACCCTCCTGTCTCAGTCTCCCAAGTACTGGGATTACAGGCATGTGCCACTATGCCTGGTGCCTTTTCTTTCTTAATCTCTTCTCTCTCCCTTCTTCATTCCTTTATTGTAGGGTTCTAAATAGTTGTCAAGAGCTAGGTTCACCTGAAGACATGTTTAAATTGTCTGTTACTATATTTTTTAAAACCTGAATTTAAATAAGCATGTACTCACTGGGCACTTGGGAGGCGGAGACAGGAGGATCGCGCAGGTTTGAAGCCAGCCACTCTGGCTTAAGAGACGCTGTTCCAAATTATATATATATATATATATATATATATATATATATATATATAGTAGGTCTGGGAGTGTAGCCCGGAGGTAGAAGGGCTTCCAGGAACCCCAGTACCACCAAATAAATAAATAAACAAATAAATAAACAAACAAACAAACATGTACTCAGACCACCATATTCCTCACCACTCCCTATTGTCCTGCATCCAGCCCAGCCCAATCCATTGATTATATTTTTGCCCTGACCTTTATAGGAATTTGAGTTTGTGGATCAAACTATGTTCATTTTTATTTCAACTATGAAAGACATTCAGGATTAAATAATGCATAATCCCCTACTCTAAAGGGCATCCAGTACTGCCCCCAACCAGTTCCTTTTTATTTATTTTCCTCATTTTTATTATGTAATTCCAGACACCAATTATTTCCTTTCTCACTGAATTCTCATATTACATTACCTCTAGCCTAGTCCCTTCATATTACACATGTCCTAAGAATGTAAACCTGAAAAACTAGTACTACTATATAAGAATTGTAAAATAGTGTGACAACTAATTATTCCTTACTTAGCTCCAAACTTGTGAAATTTAAGAGACCAACAGATTCAGGTTTTGTTTTGTGTGTGTGTGTGTGTGTGTGTGTGTGTGTAACTGGGGATTGAACCCAGGGGCATTCTACTGCTGAGCTACACCCTTGCCCTATTTCATCTTCTATTTTGAAATATGGCCTCACTTAGTTGATGAAGCTGGCCATGAATCTGCAATTCTTCTGTCTCAGCCTCAAAAACATTGAGATTACAACCATGCACCACCACGCCCAGCTCAGTTTTAGTATTTTGTTCACTTTATTGTATTAGATTTTTCTTCATTCACCTGGAAATGAGTTCTCCCCTCATGTTTGAAATACACATAAGAGACATAGAGTTACTATATGGCCCCAGTAACTTCAGTCAGGTGCATTATTTAAGAGTCACAACAATATTTGTCCACACAAACATTTGCACACAAATATTTATAGCCAGCAGTATTTGTAATATCCAAAAGGTAAAAACAATCAAATACCTATCAGCAGAAGAATAGATAAGAAAAATGTCATATATCCATGCCACGAAATATTATTCAGCCACAAAAATGAATTAAGTGTTGATACATGCTACAACATCTATGAGGCTTGAAAACATGGTAAATAAAAAAGCCCATTACCGAGGGGCACATATTATATGGTTATATTCACACAAAATTTCAGAATAGGCAGATATATAAAATATATTAATGCTTGTCTAGAGCAGAAGAGTAAAAGTGGAAGTAAGGAATTTTATAGCTAAGAGATTTGAGGTTTCTCTTGTAGTGATGAAAATATTGTAAAACTCTTTGTGGTGATGAATACCTAACTTTGAGAATATACTAAAACTCCACTAAATTGATATTTTGTATGGTTAATTTTGTAGCACATAGTTTATGCCTCAACAGAACTGTTTTTAAAATCATATATTAATACTCAAATATTTAATCAGATGATTTTTTTTCACAGTACTGAGGCTGAAACCCAGGGGCATTATACCTCCAACCTGTAAGCCCAGCCCTAATTTTTATTCTTTATTTTGAAAAAGGGTCTCACTAAGTTTCCAAGGGCCTCACTAAGTAGTAGCTGAGGCTGTTCATGCACCATGATCCTCCCATCTTAGCCTCCCAAACGCTGGGATTACAAACACACACCACCACTCCAGGCTTTTGATGAAGATACCAGAATCATTCAATGAGGAAAACATGGTTTCTTCAACAAATGATATGGGGAAATTGGACATCCACATGCAAAAGGAAAAGTTGAACCATTACCGTATGCTAGATATAAAACATTAACTCAAAATGGATCAAACATCTAAACATAAAACCTAAAACTGTAAAATTCTTAGAAAAAAACAGAGAAGAAAACTTCATGGCTTTGAATTTGGCAATGATTAGTTAGGTACAACATCAAAAGCACAGGCAATAAGAGGGAAATAAGATAAATTGGACTACATCAAAATTAAAATTTTCTGTGTATCAAAAGCCAACCAATACAGTGAAAATAGCCTATAGGATACAGGAAAATATTTTAAAATCATATATCTGGTAAGGGGCTAATATCCAGAATATAAAAAACTTTTACAATTCAACAACAACAACAACAACAACAACAACAACAACAACAACAAAATAAGTAACCAGATTAAAAAGTAGACAAAGGTCCTGAATAGATATTCCTCCAGAGAAGATATACAAATAACTAATAAGCTCATAAAATGATGCTTAATATCACTAATCATTAGGGGACTTCAAACTAAAACCACATGAGATATCATTTCACTCCATAGGATGTTTATTATCAGACCAAAAAAAGAAATAAAACAGAAAATAACAAATATTGGCCAGCCTGTGGAGAAATTGGAACCCTTGTATGTTATCCATGGGAATGCAAGGTGATACAGTCACTATGGAACACTGTGATTTTTCAAAAATTTAAAAAAATAATTACTGTATAATCTAGCAATAATACTTCTAGACTTAAAGCAGAGTCCCAAAGATATATTTGTATATACGTGTTCATAGCAGCAGCAATCCCAGTAGGCAGAAGGTAGAGGCAACCCAAATGTCTATCCACAAATGAATGGAAAAATAAAATATCACACACACACACGCACACGCACACACACACACACACACACACACACACACAAACAGCTATCTCAGTCAACATTATTGCTGCTATAATACAAAAGATCTGACCACACAACTTAGAAGAAGAAAGATTTATCTTGGAGATTCAGAATTCAGTCCAGATGAGGCCAGACAGGGCCTGGAGCTCAAGGAATTGGAGCAGAAATTGGAGAGAGAGAATTTGCAAAGCTCCCTTCTCGAATCACAGAGTACAGAAGCAGAAAGAGTGGCAGCAGAGGGAGGAGGAACCTTATATTCCCCAAGGCCACACCCCCAAGTACCCTCCTTAGCAACCAAGCCCCACTTCCAACCTTGCTACCTTGCTTCCATGAGGGCCAAGGGGACAGTCTAAATTCACACCATTACAAACACACACACACACACACACACACACACACACACACACACATATACACGCTCATGCATACATGTACACATATAATGGAATATTATTTATTCTTAAAAAGAAGAGCAATTCTGAAACAGGGTACAACATGGATGAATCTTGAGGACATTATGCTAAGCAAAATAAGTTAGTCACAAAAAGATAATACCGTGTGATTCCATTTCTAGCAGTAGCTAGAGTAGTCTAGAGTAGTCGTATTCTGAAAAGACAGAGATTTGGTAGTTTCTAATTGATAGTTTCTGGACATACATGCCTGAATATATATATATGTTTTATATGTTTTATATATAATATATATTTACATATATATATATATATATATATATTATACTAGGGGTGGAACCCAGGGGCTTTTCTACCTCCAGGCTATACTCCCAGACTTATTTTCTTATTTTATACTTTTATTTGGAAACAAGGTCTCACTAAGTTGCTGAGAGCCTCACTAAGTAGCTGAGGCTGGCTTTGAACCTGTGCGATCCGCCTGTCTCAGCCTCCCAAGTGCTGGGATTGCAAACATGCACCACCATGCCCGGCTATTTTCTATATTTTAAGATGAAATTGAGTTCTAATATTCCCATCTCCTCCCCTCCCCCACCTTACCCTTTCAAGCTTCCTTAAGCAGGACAGCCACATCTACCCACCCGGGCACCGCTCCTGAGCCTCCCTCAGGGTGAGCACTGCTCTGGAGGGCCTGTGCCATAGTTCTGCATGCTAGGAGGAGAAGAAGATGAGAACTATTCATTCCAAACTTCCTCTGCTATTTTCACCATCACATATCTATAGTTTCTTATCAAAAAAAATGTAGCTGTGCTCGAGAATTTATTTTTAAAGCGCAAAAACATCTTGACTCTCTCCATCACTCAGCAATGATGAATTTACTCAAATCTAAATTAAAAATTAGTGGAATGAATCACATTCATATATAAACATATTCATATTTAGTATCTAATACGTTTATAGATAATAATGTTTCTATTTATATAAATGCATACATCTGTTTATCAACCGTCATTTGCATCCATGATTTTCTTAAAAAAACACAAAGCTGTAAAAGTTAACTCTAAGTCATTGACCAACCCAAATAAGTTTTAAATATGATCTAGGTGTTGAGTACTGATACTTAATTTAGACTAGAGCTGCAGCTCCCCAGAAGTCCACCACAGACACTTTTGCCCTGTGGTTTCCTTCTATGGAAACGGCTGGCAGAGGTCCGAGCTACCGTCCTCCTGCCTCTGCCTTGTGGCCAGGAATCATTTTCTCTCACATCTCTGGGCTACATCAGAGACAACACAGGAGCAGGAGGTGCTGATTACGTGGGGCAAAGGCACGATGTTCCACTAGGGGAGGGGATGCACGGGGCAAATGGCCCAGTGAACACGTCATGTGAGGAACCAAGAAAATGGAAATCCAGAGATGTCCACGTGGGGATGGGGTGGCAATAAATCATCACACAGGGAGAGGAATCATGGCTTATTTCTCTTTCCTGATTTTATGCTTTTGAAGGGCACAGACAGCCTGGCTTTCGAGCTTAGATGTTTTCCTTTTCCTTCCAAATAAAAGGCAGCACCACAAGATAAGTGTGAGGACATAGGGGTGGGAGGGAGGGCAGGAGGCCTGTGGCTGTAGAGACATCTATTCCGAGCAGACAGACATTCCTGGAATAGAGCACAGGTGGACCTCGGTGAGTTTCTATTCTTTTCGTCTGTCTTGTCCTCGCACTCACAGTAGACTTCCAAGTACCTTTGCTGTGACCGGAGTCTGCAGCTGACCTTCCGGGTGCAGGAGTCGAGAAGCAGGTTTGTGCAGGAGGGGTCACTCTTACCGTTTTGTTAATAAAAACAATAAAGAGGGCAGAGGACAGAGCTCAATGGTAAAGTGCTTACCTAGTATGCATGAGGCCTTAGATTTGATCTCTAGAAACACACACACACACACACACACACACACACACACACACACACATCAGGGTGCTTTTTTATTCTTTAGGGAAGCAGGTTATCCAACACTAGCACTTCACTGCTTTCAATACTATTAACTTGACTGAAAGCTTCAAATGTCTATATAACCTCATAGCTATTTTAAAAAGCATGATTCAGAAATACAGAAAACTATAAAAATGTAAATTTATTTGGCACCAGGGATTGAACCCAGGGACATTCTACCTCTGAGCTATATCCCTAACCCTTTTTATTTTGAAATGGGCCGTGTCTTGCAAAGTTTCTGAGCGTCTCACAAAATTGGTAAGGTTGGCTTTGGGCCAGCTATCCTTTGTCTCAGCCTCCTAAGTACTGAAATTACAGGTCGTACCACTGCACTTGGCTTAAAAATGTAAATCTTCACTGTAAATGTACTGCCTTGAGGATAAGCACTGCTGATATTTTTATGTTTAACTTTCCAGTTGTGCATGTGTGTGTGCATGCATGCATACGTGCATGTCTGGAACCACATTTTCCTAGTGCAATTATTTTGTTTGTTTGTTTGTTTGTTTGTTTGTTTGTTTGTTTTGAGGTACTGGGGATGGAACCCAGGGACATTCTACCTCTGAGTTACACTCCCAGCCCTGATTTTTTTTTTTCCTTATTTTGAAACATGGTCTCACTGAGTTGCAAAGGGTCTCACTAAGTAGCTGAGGCTGTCTGCGAACCACGATCCTCGTTTCAGCCTCCCAAATGCTGGGATTACAAGCATGAGTTCTTCTTTACTTTCAACAGAGCATAAAAATAAAAGGATAGCTGATGCATATTTTGTCATCTTGAATCTTATTAATTCATAAATTAACTAGATTTGATTTATTTTAAGCAATTTTAACTTAAAATTTATTAAAAAATATATGGATATTCTTACTGCAAAAATTTTGTGAATATGCAGACTAAAACATGAACATATCACTGCTTATCCAACCTCACTCCCAAGCCCTTTATAAGAGATTAAAATTCCATGGGAAGCATTTTAGTTATTTTTCTCTCTATATACACACAATAGCTTTATTTGTAGTAAGTGTGATCATACCATAAGTACTGTTCTATAACATATTTTTCACATACACTATTTTGAAAGTTATTTTTATTAAGTGGAAATATGGATTTAAGGAATATGTCTATTTCATTTTTAAATGACTACAAAATGTCCTATAGCATAAATTTTATAATATAATAGTATAATAAATGTCCATAATTCATAATAATAATGCTTATATTTATAGATACAATGTTTATTAATAAATATTTTAGATAATTGTTGATATTATTTATAATTTATTAGTCCATGCTCATATTAATTGGTTATTTCCAATTATTTGTTATAATTAAAGCTATGGTACAATACATATACAGGCACATGTGTTTTTGCACACAGGTATTTCCATACGATAGATTCCCAGATATGTAATTTTGTCTCAGAGCTATTCAAATTTAAACTCTTTATAGGCCTTACCAAATTGCCTTCTGAAAAGGCCTCACCAACACACATCCCTCTGTAACATAAATGAGCTCATTTTCTTGTATCTTGTCAACTCCTAACCATATCCATATTTAAAGTTTCTGCAATTCTAAGAGGTAAAGCAATCTCCATTCAAAGTTGTGTTGCCCTAATTTTTAGTGAAATTTATGTTTTGTGTTCATTTGCCATTTGTATTTCTTCTGCCAATTGTTTTATTTACATTCTTTGCTCTTTTTGGTATTGATATTGTCCCTAAGTGCAATATCAGGGATTTATGTTTTCTCTAAAATGTATCCCAACAATTTCCCAATCTTTCCACTTATCTTTAAATTTGTTTATTGTCTTTTGTTCTACAGAAGTTTGTAACAATAATAAATTATGTCAATATTTTACTTTAATGCTTTTGGGTTTTTTTTTTTGTACAATACTTAGAAAGATCATCCCTAATACAAGCCGGTTAAAATATTTTCTATATTTGTTTAAAGTGTGTGTGTGTGTGTGTGTGTGTGTGTGTGTGTGTGTGTGTTTCACCTCTAACTTTTCTGAAATTTACTTGGGTGTTTGGAATGAAATATGAGTCTAATATGAATCGTTTTTTATAAATGACCAGTGAATTTCACAATATGTTGAAATGTCAACTCTCCTTACTGATATGAATTTCTACCTTCAACATAAACCAATTTCCCAAATATACATGGTCAATTTCTGAGTTTCTGTGTTATTCGACTGGTTTACTTATCTCTTCCTGTGCGAATGCCACACTGTTTATATAACTATTGTGTGGTGGGCAGCCTTTGCAATGGCTCCCAATGATCCCAGGTTCCTGTTATTCACATTTTTCTGTAATCCCCTCTCACGTTGTACGAGGGTTGATTCATGTGACTAATTGCTTACCCAGAGGTGATGATATGTCATTTCCATTTTGGAACTCTCATCACTTTCTAGGGGGGAAAGCAGCTGCCATATTCATTGAACAGCAAGAAATGGAAGCCTTCTGCTTACATCCAGCTGAATGAGCTCAGAAGGAGCTTCTCCGCCTCTTCATACAACAGCAGCTAATGACTGCGGCTTTATAAGGGTCTGTGAGAAAGGAAGCCACGTCTAGCATTTTGATTCTCAGGAGCTATGAGACAATAAATATTTGTTGTAAGATGCCAAATTTGGGGGTACTTTTTGCACATTTTTCTAATTGTTCATTGCTTAGGTTTTGTACTTTGATTTTGAATTTCTTTCTTACTTTAAACTTTTATATAAATTTAAAAAGTTTTATCATTGAGTCTTTTGAATTTTCTGAGTAAGAAAATATCACGTACAAATAGTGACCATTTAACTTCTTCCAACATAATTCCTCTCCTATTTGTGTTTTATAACACTAAGAAGCCCAACAAATGTTAACTAGAATCAGACAGTAAACTTGTAACTCTGATGGAAATGACCCAGTGTTTCACAATTAAGATTGATTCACAACCAGGCGTGGTGCGCACACTTGTAATCCCAGGTACTTGGGAACAGAGACAGAAGGATCACAGGTTAGCAGCCAGCCTTAGCAATTTGTGAGGCCTTATTTCAAAATAAGAAATAAAAAATAGGGCTGGGAGTATAGCTCCGAGTTAGAATGCCCCTGGGTTCAATCTCAACTACCGCAAAAAAAAAAAAAAAAAAATGTGATTCACTACACATTTTTATACATAATGTTGACTATATTGAGAAATTTTCTTATATTCTTGTTTTACAAGTACCTATTTTTCTGCTGTTATAAGTATGATTTTAAAGGATGTTGTATTTTTCAAATGTTTTGAAGTTTTTAGTTATTTAGATAACTATATTCTTTTACCTTTAACCTGTTATTATATTCATAGATAAATTGATAGTAAAACTTTTGCGGATCCTTTGATAAGTCATACTGTCATAATTTATTATTTTAACATTCTGTTTTCTAAATTTTTATCTAGGGATAGATAAAAATTAGAGAATCTGTTATTGTCTTTTTGTATTTTCATTGCATCATTTTGATATTGGGTGGGTTAGAAAGCTTCTCTTAATTTGATATATTATGGAAGCTTTTCTATTTTTTCTTGGTAGGTATTGCCACACTCCTTTCCAAAAATATTATATCAATTTATTCTCCAATTAAAGCCACATGAAAATGCCAGATTTGTCATTTTATAAACACCAAAGTGTTTTATTAAAAGTATTTTTTAGCCAGGCGTGGTGATGCACGCTTGTAATCCCTGCGCTTGGGAGGCAGAGACAGGAGGATCGCGCAGATTCGAAGCCAGCCCGCTGTTTTAGGAGACCCTGTTTCCAAGTAAAAAAAAATAATAAAACAGTATAAAATAGGTCTGAGAGTGTAGCCCAGAAGTAGAAGGGTTTCCAGGAACCCCAGTACCACCAAAAAAAAGTACATTTTATAGGTCTTATATTGGGTTTTTGATATGGCCCTTATATTTTCTTATGCATTACACATTTCAAGCTCTACGTTTATCTAAAATTTATATTGGTATCATGCTTGAGGGAGATGTTAACATTTTTAAAGAGTTATCTATTTTCTTAGCACCATTTACTAACTAATCCATAAGAATAATAAAAATAATTTTTATCAGACATGGCATTTATAAAAGTATATATATTGCTGAAATATATATATATATATATATATATATATATATATATTGCTGAAAATTGCCATGGTTGTCAAAAAACACAATTATCAAAAATGAGCTCTCATAAAAACTACAGAATTAACTGGAGGAAACTAAAGTAAATATTCTATGAAATAGGATGCCATTTTAAACCAAATGAGTTTGGGCTAATAATGTATCACTGTATAACAATAGAAAAAATAATTCCGTAGCATTTACTAAGTACCAGGCACTGATCCAGAAACTGCATGTACTAGACATGCCAAGCCTGTAAGAGAAGCTTCTCTCAGGTACCTACTGATGAGGAAGAATAGAAACAAACAAATATAATACATTGATCCATTTCTGAGTAATTTCTTCAATTTTATCGAATTTTCTGGCTTTGTACTTCAGTTCTCATTGATAAAGCTTTTTAATACATTTTAATATCTGATAGGGGTAACTATCATAATATCTCTTCAAAAGTATTTTAGCTAATCCAGGCACGGTGGCACATGCTCATAATCCCAGGACTTGGAAGGCTGAGACAAGAAAAACACAGTTTCGAGGCCAGCCTCAGCTACTTAGCAAGGTCCTCTGCTACTTAGCGAGACTCTGTTTCAAAATGAAACAATGAAATAGGGCTGAAGGTGTATCTCAGAGGTAAATGTTCCTGGGTTCAATCCCCAGTACCACAAAGGAAAAAGAAAGTTTTAGCTAATCTATGCAGATTATTCCTGGTAGATTTTTAAATTATTTTTCAAGTTGGAAAAAAATCTATCAGGATAATTACTGAGATTATATTACAATATATGACAGTTTACTCAAGTTAACCTATTGATACCTTTGAAACTTTCTATCCAAGGATAAGGTATTTATATGTTCTTTAATCAAGTCTTGGACTTCCAGGAAGATGGCGACGGAGGAAAGCGGCACTTACAAGTCCCGCTAACAATCCAACTCTACTACCACAAAACCAGCGCCTTTCAGAGCCAGAAAACACCACCAGCAAAGAAATAAAAACGGTAAATACAAGGGACAGAGAAAAAGGGCTGGAAAAACAAGACACCGGAAAAAAACCAGCCAGAAGTGCCGTGCCCGAGCGGCCAGAGCAGCCAGAGCGACCAGAGCCGCAGCGCGGATTGGGGGGAGCCGCGGAGCGGAGTGGCCTGAGCAGCCGGAGCAGCCAGAGCCGTGTCGCGGATCAGCCGGAGTGGCCGGAGTGGCCAGACCCGCGGTGCAGAGCAGCCGGAGCCGTGGTTCAGAGCAGCCGAGCAGAGCGGCCAGAGCGGCCGAGCGGAGCAGCCAGAACAGCCGGAGCAGACAGAGCCGCAGCGCGGATTGGCCGGAGCGGCGATGCGGAGTGGCCGTAGCCGTGGAGTGGAGCAGATGGAGCAGCCGGAGCGGAGCAGCCAGAACAGCCGGAGCAGCCAGAGCCGCATCGCAGAACGGCCAGCGCGGCCGGAGTGGCCAGACCCGCGGTGCAGAGCAGCCAGAGCCGCAGTGCAGAGCGGCCGGAGCAGCCGGAGCGGCCAGAGCCGTGGTGCGGAGCAGCCAGAGCCGCAGCGCAGAGTGGCCGGAGCGGCGCGGCCTACATCTCCCCTAGCAGCACCAGGCTCCAGAGAGGAGGGAGACTCAAAACAGAGCTCAAATCCAGAGAGGAGGTACTCTGGCCTCGCGGCCTAGGATGCAGAAGCAGCGTCTTACTGCTGGCGGCAGCGGCGAGTTCACTGGACGGCCCTAGACCAACCCACTCAACCAGCCACCAGGCGCCTGAGAGGAGGGGTGGACAGCGAGCCGAGGTGAGCAGGTGCTGAACAGTCGGGCAGCAGTCAGCAGTTTTGTTGGTGCAGGGAACATTTAAAGCTCCCAAGGGCCAGGCACAGCACAACTGGCAAGGACTCAGAGCGGAGTTCAAAACTAGAGAAGAAATACACCACATCACAGCCGAGGGCATGGCAGTGGTGCCATATTGCCAGTGGCGGCAGCAGCGAATCCACCGAGTCCACTACAGCTCCATCAGCGCACTCAACAACCGTGAGTCAAATTGCGGCCCCTAGGGGAGAAATCCCAGTACTGTACTCCCAGGGACTTGCGCAGATAGTCTCCCTGGGTCGGAGATTTTAGCAGTGCAGCCCAGTGGGGGAGTGGCAGTGGCAGAGATATCATACCATAGTCACAACTCCCCGCTGGAGAATGCCCAACTTGGCACCCCCCACAGTCTAAGCAGCCTTGATTGACTCCCTGGGTCTGAGACTTTGTGATACAATCCAGTAAAGGAGTAGTGGTGACTGAGATACCACAGACTCGAGATACAGAGCATCTTAAGTGAACTCGTAGTGACTCAGGGAAGAACCCAGAGAAGGCACAAACTTCCGAAATCATGGGAAAGAGAAATAACAATGGAGCAGTGAATGCCCACAACCCCACAACATCAGAATCTGATAACACAGAAATCCAAAGATCTCTAGAAGATCAAATTAGGAAAATAACTTTAGAAATAATAGAGGACTTTCGAAAAGAATTTAGAGAGAGTCAAAAAGAGATAAAGGATGCAATTAATGAAGTAAAGGCCTCAATTCAAAGTATAAACAACAGATTAGACCACATGGAGAATAGAATCTCGCTTCTTGAAAATGATCATTCTAAAAATGAACGCATAGTTTCTAATTTAGAAAGAAAAAAAAACCCGACAGCAGGAATCTGACATTGAAGAAATATGGGCCCATTTCAAGAGAGCTAACCTAAGAATAATTGGAATAGAGGAGGGAAAAGAAAATGAAACCAAAGGGATCAACAATCTCTTCAAGGAAGTAATAGCAGAAAATTTTCCAAACATAGAGCAAGAGGTCGATACACAGGTCCAGGAAACTTATAGAACTCCCTTTAGACAGGATCAGAGAAGAGGATCCCCACACCACATAATTGTCTAAATGACTAATGTGGAAGCCAAGAAGAGAATCTTAAAGGCAACAAAAACAAAAGGCCACGTGACATACAGAGGCAAACCAATTAGAATCACTCCAGACTTCCCAAACCAAGTTATGAAAGCCAGAAGGGCTTGGAGTAACATATTCCAAACTCTGAAAGAAAACAACTTCCAGCCAAAAATTTCCTACCCAGCAAAACTATCCATCAAATTAGATGGGGAAATAAGAAGCTTCCATGACAAACAGCAACTGATGGAATTTATGTCTTCAAAACCAGCGCTAGAGAAAATACTCAAGGAGATTAACTGCAAAGAGGAAATGGGTAATACACACCAGAACCAAAGAAACAAGAATTCCCATCCAGCAGACAACTAAGCAAAGAAGAATAAACAGTATCTCAAACAGAAATAAGATCTTAACATGTTGGGAATTAAAAATTATCTCTCTATAATCACACTGAATGTAAACGGCCTCAACTCCCCAATAAAAAGACATAGAGTGGCAAAATGGATTAAAAGCCAGAATCCATCCATCTGCTGCTTACAAGAAACACACCTTACAAGTAAAGATAGGAACAAACTCAAGGTAAAGGGCTGGAGCAAGGTAATCCATGCTAATGGTACTCGAAGACAAGCAGGAGTAGCAACTATGATATCAGACAAGTTAGACTTCAAACCCAAACTTATTAGAAGAGACAAAGAAGGTCACATTTTACTGGTAAAAGGAATAGTCCAGCAAGAGGAAATAACAATAATCAACATCTATGCCCCAAACATAGGGGCAGCTACTTTCATAAATCAAACTCTTTGTGACATGAAGCCACACATAAATCCCAACACAATAATACTGGGAGACTTCAACACACCTCTCACAATACTAGACCGATCTTCCAGACAAAGGGTCAGTAAAGATGTCTCAGAACTAAAGAACACCATTAACCAAATGGACCTGTTGGACACATATAGAATATTTCACCCAACTACAGCAGAGTTTACATTTTTCTCAGCTGCTCATGGAACCTTCTCCAAAATAGATCACATCCTGGGACACAAAATGAACACTAGAAAATTTTAAAAATGTTACATACTTCCCTGTGTATTTTCAGACCATAATGGAATGAAACTAGAAATCAACTATAAGAAGACCCAGAGAAACAACATAAACATGTGGAGACTGAACACCACACTTCTGAATTAAGAATGGGTCATAGAAGATGTAAGAGGTGAAATCAAGAAATTTCTAGAAACAAATGAAAATAAAGAAACAACATATCAAAACCTCTGGGACAGTTTGAAGGCAGTATTAAGAGGAAAATTTATAGCACTGAGTGCTCACATAAGAAAAACAGAAAATCTTCAAATAAATAGCCTTATGACACACCTCAAAGCCCTTGAAAAGCAGGAACAATTGAACCCCAAAGCCAGCAGAAGACAGGAAATTATTAAAATTAGAGCAGAAATTAATGAAATAGAGAATAAAAAAACAATACAGAAAATCAACAAAACCAAAAGCTGGTTTCTTGAAAAAATTAACAAGATTGATAAATCACTAGCCAACCTAACTAAAAAAAAGAGAGAATCAACCCAAATTATGAAGATAAGGGATGAAAAAGGAGACATTACTACTGACAGCGTAGAAATCCAGAGGATTATCAGAAACTACTTTGAAAAACTATACTCCAACAAAATGGAAAATCTGGAGGAAATCGACAACTTCCTAGATAAATACAACCTTCCTAAACTGAGTCAAGAAGATATAGAACACTTAAACCAACCAATAACAATCAAAGAGATTGAAATAGCAATAAAGAGCTTACCATCAAAGAAAAGCCCAGGACCAGATGGTTTCCCAAGTGAATTCTATAAAACCTTTATAGGAGAACTAATCCCAATACTACTCAAACTATTTCGGGAAATAGAAAAAACCGGGACTCTCCCAAATACATTCTATGAAGCCAACATCACACTAATACCCAAACCGAATAAAGACAGTTCAAGGAAGGAAAACTACAGGCCTATATCTCTGATGAACTTGGCAAAACTATTAAACAAAATACTAGCAACACGCATTCAAAACCACATCAAGAAAATCATTCACCATGACCAGGTAGGGTTCATCCCAGGGATGCAAGGCTGGTTCAATATACGAAAATTAATCCATGTAATTCATCATATAAACAGAATCAAAGACAAAAACCACATGATCATCTCAATAGATGCTGAAAAAGCATTTGATAAAATTCAACATCCATTTATGATAAAAACACTGCAGAGAATTGGAATAGAAGGAACATATCTCAACATTATTAAGGCAATCTACAATAAGCCCACTGCCAACATCATAGTAAATGGGGAAAAACTTCAAGAATTCCCCCTAAAAACTGGAACGAGACAAGGATGTCCACTATCACCACTTCTCTTCAATATAGTACTAGAGACTCTAGCCAGAGCAATAAGGCAAGAAAAGGAAATCAAAGGAATACAAATAGGGAAAGAAGAACTTAAGCTTTCATTATTTGCAGATGACATGATACTGTATTTAGAAAACCCAACAAACTCAACCAAAAGGCTTATAGAACTGATCAACAAATTCAGCAAGGTATCTGGATACAAAATCAATCTTAAAAAATCAGAAGCTTTCCTGTACACCGACCATAAATCCACTGAAAAAGAAATTCAGAAAACACTTCCACTCAGGATCTCCCACAAAAAAGTAAAATACCTAGGAATAAACTTGACTAAGGAGGTAAAAGATCTCTACAAAGAAAATTATAAAACATTGAAAAAAGAAATCGAAGAAGATATTAGAAGATGGAAAGAACTTCCATGTTCATGCATTGGCAGAATAAATATCATTAAAATGGCCATCCTCCCAAAAGTGATCTACAGATTTAATGCAATGCCCATTAAACTACCAAGATCATTCCTCACAGACATAGAAAAATCAGTCCTTAAATTTATCTGGAATAACAAAAAGCCCAGAATAGCCAAGGTAGTTCTCAGCAACAAAAACCACACAGGAGGAATCACAATACCTGACTTTAAACTATACTACAAAGCCATTGTAATAAAAACAGCATGGTACTGGCAAAAGAACAGATATATAGACCAATGGAGCAGAATAGAAGACCCAGAAACAAGTCCACACACTTTCAGCCAATTGATTTTTGACAAAGGGGCCAAACACATACACTGGAGAAAAGAGAGCCTGTTCAACAAATGGTGTTGACAAAACTGGTTAACCATATGCAGAAAATTGGATGTTAATCCCACTTTTTCACCCTGTACAAAAGTCAACTCACGATGGATCAAAGACTTGGAAATTAAACCAGAGACTTTGAAGCTCCTTGAAGAGGGCATAGGTCCAACACTACAACACATAGGCACAGACAAACATTTCCTCAACAAGACCCCAAAGGCACAACAAATTAAAAGGAGAATCAATACATGGGATTGCATGAAACTGAAGAGCTTCTGTTCAGCAAAGGAAACTATCAAGAATCTCAGTCGAGAGCCAACAGAATGGGAGAAGATTTTTGCCACCTACACCACTGATAGAGGACTAATATCTAGAATATACAGAGAACTCAAGAAACTCAACACTAAGAAAACAAAGCATCCAATAACAAAATGGGCAAATGAACTAAATAGACACTTCACAAAAGAAGAAATTCAAATGGCCAATAAATGCATGAAAAAATGCTCAACATCACTGGCAATCAGAGAGATGCAAATCAAAACTACCCTGAGATTTCACCTAACTCCAACTAGAATGGCCATCATTCAAAACACAAACAACAACAGATGCTGGCGAGGATGTGGAGAAGTGGGAACTCTAAGACATTGTTGGTGGGATTGCAAATTAGTGCAACCACTTTGGAAAACAGTATGGAGAATCCTCAGAAGAATGGGAACAAATATACCATTTGATCTGGCAATACCACTGTTGGGTATCTACCCAAAAGAAAAGAAACCAAACTACCAAACTAATGCATGTGTATCTATGTTCATAGCTGCACAATTCACCATAGCCAAACTATGGAACCAGCCAAGATGTCCATCAACAGATGAATGGATTACAAAACTGTGGAATATGTACACAATGGAATTTTACTCAGCCATCAAAAAAAACTCAATTACATCATTTTCAGGGAAACGGATGGAACTGGAGGACATTATGCTAAGTGAGATTAGTCAGGCACAAAAAATAAGAAATCAGATGCTTTCCCTAATATGTGAGAGTTAGGGAGAAAAGAGGAGCAAACAAGACAACCTAAAGGAGGAGAAATGAGGGGGGAAGAGGAAAATCTCTAAAGCTCACAATGTACTTAAACATATCGAAGTCAATCACTAAGCCAAGCAAGGGAGGGAAGGACGGGGAGGGAATGGGGTGAGATTTGGGTAGGGGTTAAATCAGTGATGAGTACATGTTTGTACACACAAGTTTTTTACCCCAATAAGTTGTATGAATATAATGCACCAATAAAAAAAATTTTTTTATAAATAAATAAATAAATAAATAAATAAATAAAATAATCAAGTCTTCCTGTATGTATTTATTTTGATAGAATTTATAGTTTTGTCATATAAATTGTATATAGTTCTTATCAAGTTTTTTCCTAAGTATTCTATATATGTTTCCTCTTGTTGGATTTATTTTACACTATATTGTCCAATGAGTTATTGTTGAAAGAGAAAGCATTACCTTTTAGTATTTATAGCCATAGTTTTTATATTTATTTAATGCTTTTATTAGTTTTTTTGTTCTTTTCTGTTTTCTAGATAAAGCACACATTGCAAGCAATAGTAATTTTATTATTCCTTTTTAATGCTTATGTGTGTTAATTTAATTTTTTTGTTTTATCATATGTATACCAGCACCTCAAAAATAACGTTTTTGTAAATGATATGGGGTCCAATGAAATTATCACCAAAACTTTCCTATATTTAAGAAGGCAAGTTCAACCATTAGATAAATCTTTGATGAACTATTTTTACTGATTTGTTATTTTTGAGGTACTGCATTTATAATAGTAAATACTGAACATTACTTTCCTGTGTCCCTATTAGGTATAATCATTTTTTGTACATGGTATAAATTTCTTAATATATATTTAATATTAGGAATAACTATACAACTTATAATAGCTGTATCATTTTTTTTCATTATAAGTTTTTTTTTTTTTGGTGGTACTGGGGGTAGAACCCAGAGGCTTTCTACTTCCAGGTTATACTCCCAGACCCATTTTATATTTTATTTGGAAACAGGGTCTAAGTTGCTGAAAGCCTCACCAAGTAGCTGAGGCTGGCTTCGAACCTGCGCGATCCTCCTGTCTCAGCCTCCCAAGCGCGGGGATTACAAGCGTGCGCCACCACGTCTGACCATATTTTTCATTATAATTTATAATTTATAATTAATTAGACTATAATGTTTTCTATACCAATGCTAGTTGATGTGCATAATCCTCAAACACAATGTTTCTACACAGTTAAAATCTATTTTTAGACCATCCAATTAATCATGGTTTCTAAGAATATATTCTAGCAAAATACATATATCCTATATATATAGTGCAAGATTTAGATATTAAAAGGCTTCCATAAAATGTTGGATCTCAGGCAGGCAGCTTTGTAACCTAAGTACTTTGGAGGCTCAGACAGGAGGATCACAGGTTTGCAGCCAAGCTCAGCAACTTAGTGAGACCTTCCACAATTTAGTGAGACCTGTTTTCAAATAAAAAATAAAATAGGGCTGGAGGTACAGCTCAGGGTAGAATTTCCCTGGGTTCAATTTCCAGTATGCCCCCCAAAAAATCCCAGAAAAATGTTGGCTTTGATGATGAAATGCCGAGTGTTGATTTTAGAGTACAGTGAGCCAGGAGGGAAGAGGAAGACCATAAAAGCAGGAGAACCATCAACATTTCAGCCTTTTAAGGCCACTTATAACAACACATCTAGCAGAGGAAATTCCCTGGTACCTATAATGACTATCCTATACTAAATATGATTCCATAAGAGTTTCTCAAACTGATCAAATAGCTGGTTTATGAAGATTGCTTAGCTAAGTTCACATAGCATAAATGTTATTCAAGTCAACATTTCCTGAATGGTATCAGTTTTGTGAGGGTTATTCCTTATCCTCAAAATACCAGGAAATATTTTAATAATTTAAAAATAAACTTTATAATAAATTTGAATTGCTATTTATATTCAGGAAATAACTTTTAAATGCAAAATATCAAACTGGAATTGTTGTTGTTGTTGTTGTTGTTGTTGTTGTTGTTGTTGTTGTTGTTACTGAGAAAAGAATTATTACTGAGAAAAGAATCTGCTGGCTATGACTCAAGTTATAAAGAGGATAGGAATTTCATGATTTTATGTCACTAATAATTCAGGACTAGATTTCTGATCTGTCACAAAACTGCTAAAATGAGGACACATCTTTACTGAGCTTGTAGACAGTTGATCAGAGAGCTTTTTGAACACATAGGTGATACATTAACAAGTATTTTTAATTGTATATCTTTTTATGCTTTAGTGCTAAAGTCACTCCATGAGGTGTTTGGGAGTGAAGCAACAATCTGATGCTGTTTAAGGAGGAATTCGTCTAACTCTGTTACACACTGCCTGAAGCAACCAGTGCCCATGCAACCCCCTCAACCTAATCTGATATCCCTTTCCTCTTCTTTTTGTGCCTTTGCTCCCAGATACCAAATGATTTAAGGAAAACACTGATGTAGAAAGTGGGGTTGAAAGATTGGGGAGCAATGTTCCAGGTC
Source organism: Muscardinus avellanarius (assembly GCF_963383645.1). NCBI lineage: Eukaryota > Metazoa > Chordata > Mammalia > Rodentia > Gliridae > Muscardinus > Muscardinus avellanarius. The sequence goes on along the minus strand of NC_137795.1, from coordinate 44,665,546 downwards.
AGTTGAGTCCTCTGCCCAGGCGGGGTGAAGTCTAGTTTATATCAATGGTCCTCTGAGCTCTGACCTGCATCGTCTTGCTGAAGTCCTGGTAGGCATACGGCCTTTGATATCCTCACCCCTGCATACAAGAGTAACCAAGGCTCAGAGCCAGGTCTTATATCCTAAGAAAGTAGAGAAGATTACTGTCTATAATCATGAGAGAAACTAGAAAAGCCCTTACAAATGTCCCAAACTGGACATCTCTTTTTTTAAAAATGTTTTAACTGATACGTACAAATTGTACACATTTACAGAGTACCATGTGATGTTTGGACACAGGTATACATTGTGTAATGTTCAAATCAAGGTAAAGATCTATCTCTCAAGTAATTATCACTCCTCCATAGAGGAAAAAAAAAAACCCTAAATCCTTTCTTCTACCTTTGAAATATATATAATGTACATTATCATCACCATACGGTTCCATATAACACCAGAACTTGTTTCCATCATATAATTATAACTTATTACTCGCTAATCGACTTGTCTCCGTTTCTCCCTCCTCCCTGCTCTCCCTAGCCTCTGGTAACTACCTTTTAGATTCCACATATGAACGAGATCATGTAGTACTTGTTTTTCTATGCCTGGCTAATTTCACTGAACACAATGACTTCTGGTTTCATCTACATTGTTATAAATGACAGGGTTTCATTCTTTTTGTGGCTGAATAATATTTCTTGTGTATATGTACCACATTTTTATGCATTCAGTAATTGCTGACTATTGTGAAGAGTGCTGTACTGAACATACGAGTGCACTTGACTTTTCAACATACTGATTTCACTTCCTTTCAGTATATACCCAGTAGTAGGGTTGCTGAATCATGTGGTAGTTTATTTTTAATATTTTATTAAAAAAATTTAATTGTTTAATATTTAAAAACTTAGCTGTTTAACAATTAAGTTACCACCCCATCCCTCTCCCTCCCCACTTTCCCATGCTCAACACAATGACTGACTTTGGTAAGTTTGTATATGTGCATCATGTCTGTTGAGGTGTTTCCCTCTTCAAGTCTTCCTTCCCCCTTCCATCTACCTCAGTTAGGTCCCTCCTTCACTCCACTAAGTTTTCTTTTCCTTTTCTGGAGTCCCTCCTTTGTCCTAATTTCTCCCTAGCCTCCACATATGATAGAGAACATTCGACCTTTCACTTTTTATGACTGACTAATCTCACTTAGAATAATGTTCTCCAATTTCATCCATTTCTCTGAAAATGATGTGATTTTGTTCTTCTTTATGGCTGAGTATAATTCTATTGTGTATATTCCCATAATTCGTAATCCATTCATCTGTTGATGGACGTTTTGGCTGGTTACATAGTTTGACGATTGTGAATTATACAGCTATAAACAGCGATATGCATGTGTTAGCCTTGTAGACTGGTCTTTTTTTTTTTTTTTTTTTTTGGTAGATAACCAGGAGGGGCATAGCTGGATCATATAGTACTATGCTACTTTAATTACCACAGCTTTGTGGTATATTTTAAAGCTAGGTAGTATAAAGCTTTCTGCTTTGTTCTTTTTACTTAAAATTGTATTGGCTATTAGGGGTCCAATTTCCATAGTAACTGGCTTCCAGTTATTAGTCATGACATCCTCAAATACCAGAGATTTATAAACATTTTAACAATAAAGTTAAATTTAGCCTTTGGTCAAAGGGATCAAAGCATCTTATTTCTCTGGAAAACAAGACCATGTTTCCTTCTATGGTAAATGGTCAACCTCTGAGATTATGCTGTACTTACAAACTAACAAATCAACCTATCACTGTTTCAATAATGCTGACAAAATATGAGACTTTCGGGTCAGACACAGAGGACTTTATTGCACAGAGCAGAGAGGCTGCGTGAGCTTCAGATTCATGTCAACTTCCCTCGGCCTCCAAACTGCAAGGACAATTTGGGTGGATGCTGCGCATTCAGTAGACTTTATTTCAAATGAGGGATTCCAAGTTTAAGGAAGCTAATTTTTTTTTTTTCAGTACTGGGGATGGAACTCAGGGGCATTCTACCTCTGAGCTAAATCCCCAGCCCTTTTATTAATTCTTTATTTTGAAACAAGGTCTCAGTGAGTTGCAGAGGGCCTCACTAAGTAGTTGAGGCTGTCCGCAAACCGTGATCCTCCTTTATTTTATAAGGGTTTATATCCAACCTGCCAGTAGACATCTTTATCATACTGGATAACAAATCCGTCCTCTGCTTCACAGGAAGATACAATCCTCCAAAGAAGATTGGTTATATAAACACCTTTGAAAAGATAATCCTGAACGAAGGCAACCAAAGCCTTGGCTCCCAAAATGAGCAGAAATATAAGGAATTCGTGGAGAATTACCTCCCAACACAACTCTATTTGTAAAGCCCTCAGCAAGATCACAACCTACAGACTCACGTTGAATGATACAAAGAAAAGCAGTGTTCTTCTCACCTTACCAAAAATATTTCAAAACAGAACCAATAGTTTCATTTGGAAGGAAATGTACTGTACTTGCACTGTACTGTACTCCTGTCCCCCTTTCTCTGTCTCAGGCTTTTAACATTAAAAGCCCAGCTGTTAAGCAGATGAAGGCATATAAACAAGAGAGAGTGTGATAATTAAAATATTAGTATATAAAATATTATTTTTGTGGCACTAGTTTCATGGTTATTATAGATATTCAGCATCAGCCTACTAGAATATTATTTTTTTCTTGACACCAGAGAGGAAAATTCTTATTTGAAAATAGTTAAAAATGAAAGTATTGTACATGTTTCACTTTTTGCTAGAAAATAGTGGGAAGTGAATTTCTTTAAACATATGAGAAGAAAGAGGAAATCAATTACAAATAAAAATCTAAAGAGAGAAAGGGGCCAGGCATGGTGGTGCACACTTGATCCCAGTACTTGGGAAGTTGAGATAGGAGAATCAGAGGTTCTTGGCCAGCCTCAGCTACTTAGTGAGGCCCTCCACAACTTACTGAGATCCTGTTTTAAAATAAAGAATAAATAATAGGGCTGTGCTGGGTAGGGTGTAGCTCTGCAGTAAAATGCCCCTGGATTCAAACCCCAGTACTGCAAGAAAGAAAGAGAGAAAGAAGAAAGAAAGAAAGAAAGAAAGAAAGAAAGAAAGAAAGAAAGAAAGAAAGAAAGAAAGAAAGAGCCATAATATTGTAATAAGAGCAGGAAAACAGGTACAAGGGATCCATATAAAAACCATCCCCTGATATTCAAGATATCACCTGTCATCAGTTAATTATACTTTTAACCAAGTACATATGGTTTAGACCAATTCTCTATAATTTCTACAATTTGAATATTATTTGCTTTTGAAGCATAATGGAAATAATATTTGAACTGGGAGGGGACAATATTGTCTGCCTTTTCAGCATGACTTTAGGACTTAGTTTCCTCATCAGTAAAAAGAGAAGCTAGACAATCCATTCCATACACATAGCGCCTGGACAGCCCATAGGCAATGACTGACTGGCAAAGGGGCAAAAGACACTCACCTCCCTGTCTCCAGGCATTCTGTGATGCCATTCATAATCTAGAACTGTCAAGATCAGGTTGAGGTTGAACTTTATCTTCACCCACACCTCTGCCCAGCTTCTACTCTGTTCCTAACTTTCTGCTCTCACTTCTCCACTAGTTTCTCCTGAGTCTACTCCCTCAAGAAATTATTTGCACAAGAATTCTCATTTCAGAATCTGCCTCTAGAGACTCTAAGAGACTTTTCTTGAACACTTTCAGAAACAGACCGGTCATCCTCACAAGCCATGCCATTCTGTTTGGGGGAAGTTATGATCATTAGAAAATTTTATTGGTTCTATATAAAATAAGCCTAATCCCTTTTTTACATGTCAGCCTCTCAGATATTTGAAGTGGGGAGAAATATTATTCGATCTCCCTTAAATCCACTTTTTTCTAGATCGTGAGAAAAAATGGTTTGCTTAAAATCATAGAATGACATTTTAACAGAGAGTGTTTAACATAGAGTATGTCTTTCTGACAACAAAATTGCTTGAATTTAATAATGGAAAATCAACTAAAAGATAACTTGTAGAAAGCTGTGTTCAAAACCACTGGAAAAGAAAAGAAGAGCTACCCAGTAAAGGTGGAAAAGGAGATTAAATTCAGAAAAAAATAAATCAGACATAAACTACTTAAAACTAGACACAATAAAAGATTGCAAGGATTTCATGGCAGAGAATCTTATAAGTCTTAGAAGTCATACAAATAGGTCAAAAACAAAAAACACCCTAGAACTTAAATGTGTGTATGTCCGTGCACAGAAAGAGCATGCTCTTAAGATTGTTAGATGAGTTAAAGGTAAATACTGCCTTAGAATCGCTGAGACTTTTTGATGAGATGGACACCTGGAATGCAAACAGAACATGTATCCTTTGTTCAAAGGTAAAACATTTCATTGAAAGGATATGATAGGAAAACTGGATATCAAGAATTTATACGTGCCTGTGGAGATTCAAAATTGGAAAGTGAAAGCATTAAAGGAAGGATAAACTGAGAAAAAAAATGAAAATAGCGTTTTTAAGGGAGTGTGGAGGTGGCCAGGTGGAGAAAATTAGGTAAAATAAAGCTGAATAGCATTCTTTGGAGTTCTATAACTTAAAATCTGATTCCCCACATTTACTTCATCCTCCCGGTAACCTTGTTAGATGAATGTTCATCACCATTTTATGGGAGTTGTGAGTGATTAACTGGCCAGGCCTCAAATCACAAGTATTGGGTTGAGCACAGGTTTGCTAACTCTAAAGCCTATATTCTTGCCACCTCCCCATGCCACTATCTAATATATGTAGCAAAACTGCTTTGGAATTGGCCATCTAGAATCTGACAGCAGTCTTAGGTTATTAACAGCATGTATTCATTTCCTAGGGCTGCCATAACAAAGTTCCGCAAATTGTGTTGCTTAAAATAGCAGAAATGTATTATCGCAGTCTGAAGTCTGAAATTAGGGTGCTGCAGTGCCATGCCCCCTCTGCAATCTCTAGGGAAGAATTTTTTCTTATCTCTTCCTGGCTTCCAGTGGTGGCTAGCAATCCTTGGCCTTTCTTGATTTACACATTCATCACTCCAATCTCTGCCTCTATCTTCACATTGTGTGTGTGTGTGTGTGCGCGCGCGCGCGCGTGCGTGGGTTTCCCCTAACTTTCCTTCTTATTATGAGGATGTTGGTCTTTTTGCCCCATACTAATTCAGTATGAGCTCATCTTAATTTGATAACATCTGCAAAGACTGTATTTCTAGATATGGTCATAGTCACAGTTTCCAGGTGGACATAAATCTAGAGGAATATAGTTGATTCAGTACATAGCAGAAAAATGTTTTGTTCTTGGCTTTAGTTGCTAACAGCTTTTCCTTAGAAGGTAAATGAGCAAATTTAGAAAAATTCTATCCTGGATTACAGTTTGACAAACAAGAAAAAATGAAGTGCTAAAATGCAGAAACAAAAAAACCTTGGGATAAAATGTCTTTGATGGTTTACAATAAGTGAAAGTTGTAACAGGTCTTCAGAAAAGAGGATTTGCAAAAGTGAAATAAAATGATAGTTTTTTTTTTTTTTTCAAAATGGCAACTGAGGGACAGAGTACTCCTCAGTAGCTGAAGCAAATAAAACTTCAGATACTTAGAAATCTGTGTCTTAATCAACAAAATAAATACATACCAGGAACCAAAACAAATCCTGGTACCTCGGGGGAACTCTGAACTTGAAGAAGAAGAAGAACATAGACCCGACACCGGACCAGCTGCAAACGCTAATCGATGGCCGAGGGCTGCTTTCGCGGGCCCGCGGAGCTGCCTGCCCGATAGCCCCGATAGTCCCGCAGCAAGATAATCCGGGACTGAAAACAGCGAGCAGCTCCCACGTCAGAATTCTGTGTGCTCACCAGTGACGGGATCACAACAGCATAGAGACTCCCACGAATCCTGAACCAAGGAAGACAGGTACCTGTGGGCGCCCAGGGAAGTGGGGACCCTAGTGTGCGCTGCACTCCAACCCCCAGCACGCCCAAGCCTCAGACCCGAGCACTCCCCTCTGCGCACCTTGTCGGTGCCCCGGTTCCCTGCTAGCAGTCATTGCCTGTCCCACTCTCTCCACTAAATTGGAGCCTACCTGGGTGTCTAGCCCCCCCGCCACCTTGCCAGAGACTGCCATCAAGGCTGCGAAAGCCCTGTGTAAACCGGAAATCTCCTTGGGGCACCCCCAGTTTCTACGTCCCGCGGGAGGCAGAGACCATTACTGGGCACCACGCACTGGATCCTTGAGCACCTATCCTGCACTCCTGGCCCACCGCTGGGTGTTCCCACCCTCCTGCTAGCCAGAGGCTTAGTTCTAAGCGAGAACTCAGCTCAATACACCTTGGAAGAGCATACCAGCAGCAACAGACAGCTGCATCCACTCACTCCTGGGTCCAGTAAAAGCAGCACACCCAGCCTGCACCCTTGGAATAGGCAGAGCTCTGGCAGCAAGCGTGGGCACCCAGGAACCAGCACCCATTTGCCCAGGGTACATCTTGGGACCACACCGGCTAACCCAGCTGGAATTTCCAGAGACACAGGAAAATCCATCGGGCCACAATATCTGCACAGGACCTCAGGGGGAGGTTCTAATTATACCTTGGTCATGCTCCACCCATGTCGTAGGGAAGCACAGGCTGGAGTCTAGGGTGGTGAGTGCAGAGGTACTGACCACAGGTTAGAATTTTGCAGAACCTGTGAATTGTACAGAATCAAATAAAAGTGAAACCAGACATCCGGACACATAAACCTAAAGCAGCTAAAGGAGAGGTGTCCAAACACCCAGAGTGACCTAAGAAGATAAAAATAGAGTACAAAGAAAACTAAGAGACATTGGATGGTATTCTGAAAGTTACCAAAGCAATCAGATACGCACATATTATATAGGCCTGACCCCATATGTGTAAATAAGGAAGACTGTTTATTTTACTTTTAACATGGATGTTTTGTTTAATATTGCTTTTACAGTGCTTTTGTTTTGGTATGGTTATTGCTGTGTTATTTTTTTTTCTTTCAACCCACACTTCTCTTACTTTCACATGTTGTTTTTTTATATATATATATTGGATAGTTTGCCTTATTTTTTTATTTCACACAGCTGCTAGCTCCTCTTATTTTATTCTTGTTCTTTTGTCCTCTTTCTTCCTCTTTCCTTCCTTTATTTTCATTCTCCTCCTTTGATTGGTCTTCCTCCCTTTTTCTTGGATTACATAATAGTCTTGGTATCTTGTGTGGATTTGTTTTTCCTATTCTTTTTTTGTGTCTGTCTGCTCCTTCCATCACCCCTATTTACAAACCTTCCCACACTAACCCTACATACTTTTCTCCCCCAAAACTTTTCCACATAATATACCTCCTGGTCTAATACTCTAAGTATTTCTTACATTCATAATTACTCCACGAACGACAAGAGTCCTAGTAGTTAACTCTCTCTCATTCCTAGAAAGATTTCACCTTACGATACTCAAAGTCTTTCTCAACCTAAACATATCCTCTACCTAATCCGACTCCTTTACTAATAACCCCAGCTCCTCCCACATCACCCACCCTCAACACTGGAAAGGCTCTGCTAACTAGCCGATACCCCAACTCCTAATATTAAGATTTGACTAAGCATAATACTCACGAACGATGGGTAGAAACCAGAAAAACAGGACAGAGAACGCTACAAATATGAGAACCAGGAATTATGAAGAGACAGCAGAAATCACGAATACTGACCTACTAGAAATGCAAGAAGGGGAGTTCAGAATCTTGTTGTTCAATATGATGAAAGGATTCAAAACAAGTATAGAGAAGGTTAAACGTGAATTAGAAACACTAAAAAAGAATCAGAAAGAGGTCTGGAATGAAATGAAAGAGGCAATAAGTGAAATGAAAACAGCAATTGAAAGAAACTCTGGAAGATTAGATGAAATGGAAAACAGAATATCAATATTAGAAGACAGTACATCCCAAACCGAAAACACAGTCAGCGATATACAGAAATCTTTACAGCAACAAAACCTAAACATCCAGCAATTATGGGATAATATGAAGCGCCCTAATCTACGGATAATAGGCATTGAGGAAGGGATAGAGGTACAGACCAAGGGCATCTGTAATATCTTCAAGGAAATAATCTCAGAGAATTTTCCAAATATGGAAAGAGACTTCGATCTTCAAGTCCAGGAGGCATACAGAACTCCACTGAGACAAAACCAAAGAAAGACCACTCCACGCCACATAATAACCAAAATGACCAATATAGAGGCTAAGGAAGGAATCTTAAAAGCAGCGAGAATAAAAGGACGGGTGACATATATAGGCAAAACAATAAGAATCACCCCAGACTATACAACCCAGGTTAGGAATGCTAGGAGAGACTGGTATGACGTGATTCAGACCCTGTAAGAAAATAACTTCCAGCCCAAACTAATCTATCCAGCAAAACTACTATTCAAGATCAATGGTGAATCCAAAATCTTTCACGATAAACAGAATCTCAAAAAATTCATGAATTCAAAGCCAACACTAGAGAAAATTCTTAAAGAAATAAACCATAAGGAAGAAAAAAGAAGCAGACTTCAGAATCAGAGAAGAGAGGAAGTTAATAAGTGGGCCACTTAAGTAAAGAAGAAAGATCACACCACCCAAGAGTAGACAGAACACAAAATGGCAGAAAACAAAAATCATATTTCAATAATATCTCTTAATGTCAAAGGACTTAACTCACCAATCAAAAGACATAGATTGGCAATGTGGATTAGGAAACATAATCCAAATATATGCTGTCTGCAAGAAACACACCTCACAGCCAAAGACATTCACAGGCTGAAGGTGAAAGGATGGAAAAAGATATACCATGCCACCAGTGACCAAAAAAGAGCAGGGGTAGCAACCCTAATATCCAACAAAACAGACTTTAAACTAAAACACATCAAAAGAGACAAATCAGGGCACCTCCTTTTACTAAAAGGAACACTATACCAAGAAGATATAATGATAGTAAATATTTATGCCCCAAATATGGGTGCAACTACATTTGTAAAACAAACCCTTCTGGACATAAGATCCCAAGTAGACCCAAATACAATAATTCTGGGAGACTTTAATACGCCTCTCACACCACTGGATCGATCTTCAAGGCAAAAGATGAGTAAAGACGTTTTAGAACTAAAGGAAACCATAAACCAAATGGACCTAATAGACATTTTCAGAGTATTTCAACCAGGAACTACAGAATACACTTTCTTCTCAGCAGCCCATGGAACCTTCTCCAAAATTGATCACATCCTGGGACACAAAGAAAATACCAGCAAATTCAAAAAATGTAATATAATTCCTTGCATCTTTTCAGACCACAACGGAATAAAAGTAGAAATCAACAACAGGAAACTCGAAAGAAAGTATTCAAATTCATGGAGAATGAATGATACACTATTGAATGACAAATGGGTAAGAGCAGAAATTAGGGAAGAAATAAAGAAATTTATGGAAACAAACGAAAACAGAGACACAACCTACCAAAACCTATGGGACACCATGAAGGCAGTACTAAGAGGAAAGTTTATTGTATTGAGTGCCCACATAAAAAGGACGGAGAACCACCAAGTAAAGAACCTAATGACATAACTCAAGGATCTAGAAATTCTGCAACAGTCTATTCCCAAAGCCAGCAGAAGGCAAGAAATCATCAAAATTAGAGCAGAAATAAATGAAATAGAGAACAAAAAAACAATTCAGAGAATCAATAAAACAAAAAGTTGGTTCTTTGAAAAGATTAATAGAATTGATAAACCCCTGGCCAACCTAACCAAAAGAAAAAGAGAATCAACTCAAATTATCAAAATTAGAAATGAAAAAGGAGATATCACCACAGATAGTGAAGAAATTCAAAATATTATCAGAAACTACTTTAAAAATTTATACTCCAATAGACTTGAAAACCTGGAAGAAATTGATAGATTTCTAAGCACAGTTAACCTTCCTACACTTAGCCAAGAGGACATAGCAAGCCTAAACCAACCAATAACAACCAAAGAAATAGAAATGGCAATAAAAATTCTTCCACCAAAGAAAAGCCCAGGCCCAGATGGGTTCCCAGCTGAATTCTACAAAACCTTCAGTGAACAACTAATACCAATACTGCATAACATGTTCCGGGAAATTGAAAGAGATGGAACTCTTCCAAATTCCTTCTATGAGGCCAGTATCACATTAATCCCCAAACCAAATAAAGATACCTCAAGAAAGGAAAACTACAGACCAATATCCTTAATGAACATAGATGCAAAAATTCTAAACAAAATACTAGCTATACGCATTCAAAACTATATCAAGAAAATAATACATCATGACCAAGTCGGTTTCATCCCAGAAAAACAAGGCTGGTTCAACATACGCAAATCAATACATGTTATTCACCACATAAATAGAACCAAGAACAAAAACCACATCATCATAGCAATAGATGCTGAAAAAGCATTCGACAAAATCCAACACCCATTTATGTTAAAAACACTGCAAAAAATTGGGATAGAAGGAAAGTACTTCAACATCATTAAGGCAATATACTGCAAACCCAAAGCCAACATTATATTGAATGGGGAAAAACTGCAAGAATTTCCGCTACAGTCAGGAACAAGACAAGGATGCCCACTTTCACCACTCCTTTTCAATATAGTCCTTGAGACTCTTGCTGCAGCAATCAGACAAGAGAAGGAAATCAAAGGAATTCACATAGGAAGAGAGGAATTAAAATTATCCTTATTCGCAGATGACATGATCCTTTATCTGGAAGACCCAAAGAACTCAACCAAAAGACTTCTGGACCTGATTGACAAATTCAGCAAAGTCGCAGGTTACAAAATCAACCTAAAGAAATCAGTGGCTTTTCTTTATGCCAACAACGAATCCACAATGAAAGAAATAAAAACAACAATTCCATTCACTATAACCTCAAAACCAATAAAATACCTAGGAATAAACCTAACCCAAGATGTAAAAGACCTCTACAACAAAAACTATAAAACATTAAAGAAAGAAATTGAAGAAGAACTTGGAAGATGGAAAGATCTCCCGTGCTCATGGATAGGCAGAATAAATATCATCAAAATGGCCATTCTGCCAAAACTGATCTATAGGTTCAATGCAATTCCCATTAAAATACCAGTGACATTCTTCAGAGACCTAGAAAAATCAATCATGAATTTCATATGGAGAAAGAAAAGACCTAGAATAGCCAAAGCAATTCTCAATAACAAGAAACACGCAGGAGGCATTACAATCCCAGACTTCAAACTATACTATAGAGCAATAGTAGTAAAAACAGCATGGTACTGGCACAAAAACAGATATACTGACCAGTGGATTAGAATAGAAGATACAGAAACAAACCCACACATCTTTAGTCAATTAATCTTTGACAAAGGGGCCAAACACATACGCTGGAGAAAAGACAGCCTTTTCAACAAGTGGTGCTGGGAGAACTGGCTAACCATTTGTAAAAAGATGAATCTAAACCCCTATATCTCACCAAACACAGGAATCAACTCAAGATGGATCAAAGACTTAGAAATTAGACCTGAGACTGTGAAGCTAGTAGAGGAAAGCATAGGTTCAACACTACAACATATTGGCACAGGCAGTAACTTTCTCAACAAAACCTCCAAAGCTCAGGAAATTAAAGCAAGAATAAACAAGTGGGATAACATCAAACTAAAAAGTTTCTTCTCATCAAAGGAAACTATCAATAACCTAAAGAGGAAGCCTACAGAATGGGAAAGGATCTTTACCAGCCACCATTCTGATAGGGGGCTAATATCCAGAGTATACAAAGAGCTCAAAAGACTCTACACTAGCAAAACAAACAACCCAATCAAGAAATGGGCAAATGAACTAAATAGACACTTCACAAAAGAAGAGATACAAAGGGCTAATAGATACATGAAAAGATGTTCTTCAGCACTGGCCATCAGGGAGATGCAAATCAAAACTACACTGAGATTCCATCTAACCCCAGTCAGAGTAGCAAGCATAAAGAAATCAAATAACAACAAATGCTGGCGAGGATGTGGGGAAAGAGGAACTCTTTTACACTGTTGGTGGGAATGCAAACTAGTTCAACCACTATGGAGATCTGTGTGGAGATTCCTAAGAAAGGTGGGAATAGATCCACCATATGATCCAGCTATACCACTCCTGGGTATCTTTCCAAAGGAGTTGAATTCAGAGAACTACAGCAACATATGCATACCTATGTTCATAGCAGCACAATTTGTAATAGCCAAAATATGGAACCAACCCAGATCACCATCAACAGATGAATGGATAGCAAAACTATGGGAAATACACACAATGGAATTCTATTCAGCCATAAAGAAGAACAAAATTATATCATTTGAAAGAAGATGGAAAGCCCTGGAGAACATTATGTTAAGTGAGATCAGCCAAGCACAGAAGAAGAAGATACATATGTTTCCTCTAATATGCCCAAACTAGGAAACACAAAGAATACCAGAGGGACTCCAGATATTGAAGGGGAAATACTAGCTAAGTCTGGATGGTAAGATAGGAGAGGAGGAAGGCCGGTCTTGATTAATAAGGGTCTACACTTGAACATGTGTAAAATTATGAATAAGACATGGTTAACCTGGACAACCATTGGTGGGAGGGGGGAAGGGAAAATGGGGGCAGGGGGGGAGGGCACCAAATATAGTGTAAATGTATACTATATGTTCAATAAAAAAATTGTTATAAAAAAATAAAATAAAATAAAATAAAATGATAGTTGGCTTTTAATTTGTCAGTAAATAAAATGTCCTTTGACTTAAAAGAATAGAAAATGATAGCACCCAACAGAGTATGTTCACAAGAGAAATGTGAACTCTAAACATAGAATAATTGCAGCATTATAATGATCCTACTGAGGAAGAAAGATATACTGCCAGAAAAAATATATAATAGGGTTAAATAATCTCTTACAGTTGATCCTAAGTAAGCTTCTGGGCTTTAACTAAAAAAAACAGTTTGTGTACAGAAGTGATTTAGGAGCGGACAGTTCTCAGAAAGGGAAAGGAGCCGAGGATCTAGAGTCAGAAGATTTCAAGTTTCTTATGTTTCCAGGGGTTCCCTGATGGGTTGGGAAGGATGCATGGAGGTGGACATTGGCATACAATAAAGGGCAGGAAAAACTGCTTTGAGTCATAAGAGAACATAAGGCTCAAAATAATGGAGGCAGGAGGTAAACACTAAAGACAACAAGAAAAGCACTTTTCCTTTAATCCATGTAGCCAGGAAAATATCAGCCAAGAAATAACTATGGAGCCTCTCAGATAATATAACCTTAACAAATAACTATTCAAGGTTCTGCTTCCCTTCTATACTCTCTCTGATAGTGACTACCAGGTGTAGAAATATCAAGAGAAAACTAAAACCTACAATAGGAAAAGAGACAGTAAGAGAATCCTCACCCACCTTAAGTGAGTTCAAAACCTAAATTAATACAAATTCTGTTCCAAAGTATCAAAAGAATTTTCAGCGAAGGTCAAAGAACAGCTTTTAAGAATTGGGGAGAAGGAAATAGGTGCCTAGTGACTAGAAAGTGTTCCAATCCTAAAATCTAAAGGGGGAGATTCATACATACACTGATGAATCTCATGCAGATTACAAACAAAATTCTAAATGATTTGTAAGTAAGATATGGTAAGGAAATACTGACCATGAGCTATGAATGTGAAATCACTAAGAATGAATCTTACCAATCCATCTCACTTCTTATTTTGGGATGCCCATGTACGTGGCAGAAAGAATATATGTACACAAAATGTCTTGGTTTTAGAATACCATTTGCCAAATCTCATGGTGCACACTTTCTATTGTTAAGATGAAGGAATGAGTGCCAAGCAATAGTAAGATGACTGGATAGTTTGCTTCATAGTTAGGCAACCAATGTCACCCCAAAATGGTCATCAAAGACTGGCTTCAACCTTGAATGGCAACTCCAAAAATGTATCATTTACCCATTCCTATTTAATAATTTTTAAGACATGAAGACCATAAAATGCATGTTTAGGAATATTTTAATTTTAAAATGGAAAAGAGAGAACAAATATACTAGGAGAAAATTTAAAAATATATCTTCATATAGAAACCAGGTACAAAACAAAGAAAATACGAATAATTTGGCATCAATGAGAGATTGATGTACTTGGGCCAAGAAGGTAAAGAGAGTAACAATACCAATAGCTAAAATTTATTGAACAGTTACTATGCATTATGTCTTAAGTATGGTATATTTTTCAACTTTTTAACTATATTACAATTAGAATTATAATTCATAAATGAGGATACCAAGGCTTTAGAGGAGTTAAATAACTTGTATTAAAATCCAGGTCTAAGTAATTTCAGAGCTTATGGTTTTAACCACTATGATAAGGTCATCAATGCCGGGAGGATATGTGACACAGACTTATTTTGAGTTCAAAGCGTAAACACTTAGGCAAAAGCCTTTATTATTGCATAGTAGCCATTAAATCACATTACCTTCTTTCTATAACATTGAAAAACTTTAAATATAAATAGACAGCATTTTTATTAGTGCATTGAAATTATACATAATAGTGAGGTTCAAAGTGAAACAGACATACATGTGCATGACACATTTGAGATATGATAGTTGAATTCAAATATTTTAAGAATTTATAAAATATATTGTAGAAAAACAAAAAGCTAGAACTGTACCTTAAATGACATCAACAGATTTTTATTTAATAAAAGAAGTATTTTCCTATGTTAGGGTAGGTAAGACATGGAGCAAACCACCTTGCACAGGAGAGGATTTCTTAGATTTCTTGGGTACATCTGACAGGTTCCTAAACTAGGAGATGAAACCAACAACTGACTTCTCAGTGTTTTCTAAATTTAAGATTTAACCGAGAAAATGGTATAAATGTTAAATGAAGTTACAAAAGAATGGAAAACCCAGTGATTGCACAGGTAATAAGCAACAGGGCAGCAGAGGCATCAGTCTCTGCACCTGGCAACCTTGCTATGACATCACTGTTTTCCCAACACTAATTATCTCAATAGATGGTGCCAATTCTATTTTTAGGTTTAAAAATAATTATTATTTTATATGTGTATGCATACAATATTTATAATAAAAACACTTTTAAAACTGATATGGTGTTTCAATTCCTAAAAAAAAAGGCTAGAAGTCAATATTGATCCAAAGCTTTCACCCACTCAGTACTACTTTGGTAAACATTTAATCATGTGATGCTGAGCTCCTTCCACTCTTCTGTGCAAATTCATTAGCAGCTAATAAACAAGAGTCATGTTAAAAACTAATACTGGAAGAGGCAATCCTGCCTGGAATTTTGGTGCTGGCATGGCATAATATAATAAAATTTCTCTGGCTTGAAGTCCAGGATCAAATTCTAGCCTGGTTCTGCCACTAATGAGTTGTGGAGCCTTGAGTAAGTCAAGAAACAACTCTGCATCTCAATTTCATGGTTCCGAAAATTTATGGGGAGTCTGGACTAATCTCCAGCGTTTCTTCCAACTTTGACCATCCATAAGTCATTTTTTTTAATCAGAAACCTTAGTTTACTTGTGATAATTTTCTCTTGCACAACTCAAGATATGACTCAGTTTCTAATTCTATCGATTTTGAATGCTTACAGTAAGCTTGGCCATCTCAGAGGGGAATGTCACATGCGTATTTAGCCTGAGTTTAACAACATTTTAATCTAATAAGCTTAGCTACAATTTTTGTTGACAGAATTGGGGGTAAAAATTTAAAAACAAAAATATATAACTTAATAACTTTTCAATCATACTCATACATTTTGGTTTAGCAATATGTTTCTGCTCACAATTCAGCAATGTTAAAATATATTCTCATCCAAGAGACTCATGTGGGATTTAACACCAAATTTCATATTTCGATATTCAGAAATAGTCACCCACTCTTCCAATCTGAGAACTATATGGATGTACCCAAGTATATGTGTTGTTTACCAGCTGCTAATTTTTCAAGTATCCCCATTTCCTTCAGCCTTTCAGACTCACTACTGAGTAAATGGGTAATGTTCTAATGAGATGAACTCCTGGTTCTAATGAGATCAACAATATAAAGTAATATGTATATATAAAATAAAACTGCCTGGAGGAAAATAAAACAAAGGAGTCATTATCTGGGTAGCACTTGACAACTCTGTAATTGAGTATACACTAACACTCTTAGTCTCTGAAGACAGAAAAACCAAAAGAAATTCCATTCATCTCACTCATTACTTTCAATTATCTGCTAACAAAAATGTTCAATTTTTGTGATCAAATTGGGGGGCTGAAAGTAGGATACCTTTCTAAGGAAATCTACTAGAATGCCATGACCTTGTAAAGCTAAATTTTTTTCACATGCTGATTTGCTACCATAAAGTAGGCAGAAATTAAGATGTCAAAATATTATCACCTTAAAGTAATTTAAGTGGCAAATTACTTTATAACTTGTTTATTTTTATTGTTTATACATTGATAAAAATCTTCTAAATTCACAGTGTAATATTATGTCTTTTTTTTTTTTTTTTTTTTTTTTTTTGCGGGTCTGAGAATGGAACCCAGGGGCATTCAACCTCCAAGCTACATCCCCTGCCCTATTTTTTATTCTTTATTTTGAAACCGGGTCTCACTGAGTTGCAGAGGGCCTCACTAAGTAGCTGAGGCCAAATGCTGGGATTACAAGCATGCACCACCATGCCTGGCTATGTTAGATCTTTCTTAGTGAATTTAAAAAGATACGAGTAACAAGGTTGTTGTTGATTGTTTGTTTAGCAAGATTGTTTTAAAGGTACTTTGGACCAGTGGGGAACCCAAGGATGTTTATGTTCTGCCATATCTTATTCACTATAGCTATTTCAGTTAAGAGAATAGTTATATGAGAGCAAGTGGTTGAATCTTTATGAGCTTAAAAACTTTTTTTAATGACTTAGGGATGTTCAAAGATGGAAGAAACGCTGGAGATTAGTATAGTCCAAGCTCTCCATAAATTTTAGGAACCATGAAATTGAGATGCAGAGTTGTTCCTTGACTTTAACCTTGCTTTCCAGGATGCAAGATGTAGATGCTTTTAGGTGCCAACCCCTTACTGTCCGGGCTTTTAAAAATTCTTTGATTCTTTACCTTCATCAATGTGGTGTCAAAACACTTATGCGGTTTCAAAACACCTTGAAGCTTTGACTCAACTAATGTCAAAACATAAAGACACATAAGACTGACTCAACTCATGAATCCTCAAATTCAAGAGTCCTCCTATCTCCGACTCATGTCCAACATTTGTGCCTTGGAATGATGAGTCGCAGGGCAGGGAAGTGAATCACGGTCTGAGAGTTCCCCTGTGGTATTTTATTAGTTGTTTCTAAAGTAGTTTTTTTGTTTGTTTGTTTGTTTGTTTGTTTGTGGTGTTACTGGGGATGGAACCCAGGGGCCTTCTACCTCTGGGCTACACTCTCAGACCTACTTTATATTTTATTTGGGAACAGGGTCTCTTAAATCAGCTGAGGGTGGCTTCGAACCTGTGCGATCCTCCTGTCTCAGCTTCCTAAGCATGGGGATTAAAAGCGTGCATCACCATGCCCGGCGTTTCTAAGACTTTTAAAGATCCAAATTCAAAGTGTGCCTATAAAGTATTAAGACAGACTTTTTCTCTCGTACAATGTACCAGAAACTATAACAATCAATCACCTTTAAAATGGGGTAATGTGTGTGTGTGTGTGTGTGTGTGTGTGTGTGTGTGTGTGTGTTGCTGAGGACTGAACCCAGGGACTTTCTACCACTGAGCTACAGTCCTGGTACTTTTTTATTTTTTATTTTGAGACAGAGTCTTGTTCAGTTGCTGAGGCTGGCCTCAAACCTGCGATCTTCCTATCTCAGCTTCCCAAATACTGGAATTATACAATGTGCCACTATGCCCAGGTAGGTATATTCATTTAAAAAAAAAAATGTTAGCTGAGCACGGTGACGCACACTTTCAATCCCAGCATTTGGGAGGCTGAGACCGGAGGATCAGAGGATCATGGTTCAAGTGGTTCATTTGTAACTCAGTGAGATCCTGTTTCAAAATAAAGAATAAAAAATAGGGCTGGAGGTGTAGCTTGGAGGTAGAATGCCCCTGAGTTCCATCCCAAGTAATACACACAAAAAAAGAAGTGTTAAATGTGTTATAAGTTTTTATTTCCAACAGTACAGAAAAACATTTATTAACTTTGTTTATATCTCATGTTGCCCAGGTCTGTTGGTTTCTTTCCTTTTCTTTCACTTCTTTCTTTTACTTCATCTCTCCACCACCTCCCCTGAGGCAAGGCAGTAGTACTCTCAGAAAGAACCTGGGATTTCAAACTTGAAAGTTCAGGAAAGCCATACATGATGAACCTAGAAAAAGCATATGGTTGGTGTAAACCCATCTATGTGTTCCAAGTGGGTAACGTAACTGACTAAAAAGTGTTAATGTAAAATTCTAAAACTCATATTCCCAAGAAGCAGCCAATTCTGCAAAACTATTGCCTTCTTCTCAACAACTTGTTTGCTCCAATTTTTTCCTGTCAATCTTTCCAAGATTGGTTCCCTGAGCTTTGGGTAAACTCCATCACTTAGCATATCCAATAAATAAGAATAAAATTAATTTTAATCTTTATCTCTGCTGAGAATACCCAAAATGAAAAAGGAGAAATTCAACACTAGAAAATATCTTTTAGAAAAACATCATTCATTACACTGAACACAGATTCAACAATTAGAAAGTCAGTGCAATACAACTGCATGGTTTAAGGTTCTCCCTCCATCTT
This sequence comes from Muscardinus avellanarius, assembly GCF_963383645.1. Lineage (NCBI taxonomy): Eukaryota > Metazoa > Chordata > Mammalia > Rodentia > Gliridae > Muscardinus > Muscardinus avellanarius. The sequence goes on along the minus strand of NC_137795.1, from coordinate 44,646,668 downwards.
ACTGTCTAATCTATATGCCGATTTTTTTTTGTTTGTTTGTTTGTTTGTTTGTTTTTTCCTTTGGTGGTACTGGGGTTCCTGGAAGCCCTTCTACCTCAGGGCTACACTCCCAGACCTATTTTTACATTTTTATTTGGAAACAGGGTCTCCTAAGCCAGCACGCACGGCTGGCTTCGAACCTGCGCGATCCTCCTGTCTCTGCCTCCCAAGCGCGGGGATTACAAGCGTGTGCCACCACGCCCGGCTTATGCCGATGTTTTAATGTTACCTTGTGTCAATGTGAGTTTTATAGAACTAAAAATGATCTACATACATCATATAGAACTTCATATGATCTACATAAACCATGATTTATATACTTTTTTAAATGAGCAACCCCCTTTGTTCACAGCTCACTCTTACCAAAAAAGGCTTCTATAACAAGAAAATGAGGTAAGAGATCTTTTTCTCTCAACCTAAGTTGTGGCTTATCCTTCCAGGAGAATGTGGATTTTCACTTACCAATCCAGTAGGACACTAGAGCATCCCAGATAGAATGTGTTGCAGAAGTAACTTCAGTTCCTAGCTGTACACTGTTCTCAACAAGGGAAAGGAAACATACATTTAGTCAGCCTGTTTCCAACACTGACAGACCCTGACATGTGCCGGCCCAGTTGAGGCACCGATCTGGGGGAGAACTAATCAGGTCTGCGTACCCTGCAGCTTCCTGGTTCCCGTGTCCTCCCAACTCCTCCCTGTTTCTCTCCAGTGAAGCTTTCATGAGACAGGGAGTAGCTTCCATCACCTGGTACTTTATAAAAACAACAAAGGATTAGTCACTAAATTGTGCTTAGAAATAAATACTGCTCAGTTTCCTTAACCATCAAATTACTTGTCAGCCTTTTTACCAAGGGTTTCAAACAATATCCAGACAAAATTCCAGGGTAGTTTTGGTGTTTTACAGTAATATCTTTTCCACATCAACAATCTCCAGCCAAATGAGACTGTTGAAAACAATCTCCAGCTCCTTTTGCAAACTGATTTTCTTTTATTGTCTAGTCCCATGTAACTCTCCAATTATTTACTTATCAAATATATCCTAGGCAACTACAAGGGTCAGACACTGTTCTGGCCAGGAAAGAAAAATGCCCATAAAAATCTTGGAATTTGCATTCTACTGGGGTGACACATGGAATAACCAACAAACATAATAAGTAGGTCACAACAGGTGGCTTGGGAAGGTGCTGTTCCAGACTGATGTTCAAGGAAGAGGAGGACATCAGTACAGAAGGACAGAAAGGGAGGGCAGGGAAATAGATGGAGTGGATGGATTGCTGGAGATGAGAGCTGCTCTGAGTTGAATTGTGCCCCCACCACAAACACATATATTGAAGCCCTAACCTCCAGTACCTCAGAAGTGTCCTTATTTGGCAATGAAGTTACTGCAGAAGTAATTTGGGAAGACAAGGTCATTCTAGGAGAGGGTGAGCCCTACTCCAATATGACTAGTTCCCTTATAAAAATGCAAAATTTGAGCACAGACAGGCACACTTAGAGGAAACACCCCATGAATGGGGAAGCAGAGATCAGAGTGAGAAGTCAAGGAATGCCAAAGGTCACCAGTGGACCAAGAACAGCTAAGAGAGGATGGAGTGGATTCTCCCCCCCTGAGATTCCAGCCTGCCCGCACCTTCATCCACTACCAGCATACATCCTGGACTGTGAGAGCATACACTTCCCAGATTGTGTTTTGCTTTGGCAGCATGAGCCAACTGGGAGCTAGCTGAAGTATATTAGGAGGATGGAAGGGATGAAGAGGTAGAGAGTGGGATGCCTGCGCTGTGAGCATGGAGGCCATGCATTCATGGTACCAACAGGGTCTGATGTGATCGTAAGGTGATAAAAGGAGGGGCCAGGTTGTAGGAGAAGAGATAAACAGGGAACTGAGAAACCCTGTTAGAAAGTTTCTACACATGTAACTAAGATTTCTAACAATTAAGACAGGAAGAGGATTTTGATGGTGAGACAGGAGCAGTGAGGAAAAGGGGGAGTAACCTGGGAACAATAGATGTCAGCAAAATGAGAAGAACAGGTGTTATAACCCAGTGGCCTAAGGTCCAGTACAGAGCATTTTTAAGGAGGAGAAAGAGAATGATCCAGAAGTGACACTGAGGAATCAAAAGAAATGTACCCCACCTCCAGGCCTCAGGGCACAACTGTGGGGGAGCCACAGCCACCATGGGACAAAGAGAACATCCAGAGAACCAAAGGACTGCCCACCCCCATAACCGTGTGGAAACTCCCAAAAGAGACCAGGTTTTCATTAGAGCAAGAGGATGGCAGGAACATTCTGTGCTCAGGATGTGGCACTGGATTTTGATAGTAATGGACAGTGAGTTCCAGGAGGTCCAAGAGAGAGGTTTCAGAATGAAGCAAGGGTAGATGTCCTCCTCTGTGCCTGTAACAAACGTGGATCCTCACTGAATCAAAGCTGACAGACAGGGAATAGATAAGTGTTTGGTTTCTAGCTCTGTTTACTCACTTTGTCAACTCTAGTTCTAACTCAGCTAATTCTGATCGAGTGCCTACATACCGTGCAGGATGAAGAAGTAGTGAGCTTGTCTCCTTTCTGGGACTCACAGAAAACATGGCTGTAGCTGCCTTTGTGCGCATGTGTGTAGGTATCTGTTTTTATGTTCTTTTGTTGTTCTGTTTTGTTTTGTTTTTTCTCTTTTCCATACTTCTTGCCAGTGCTTTCTTTCCAGTAAAATATTATTTCGCTCGGCTTCAGTAGAGTACAGAGAAGGTGAAAAGAAGTTAAATTCCCAGGTGACCATCTCCATAGCAGGCTCCCACCATTTCTCAGTGGTTAAATCATCCTAGCATCCTTGACTCTGTGATTACTTTGAGGGTTGCCCCAGTAAACATATCCCTTTCCACAAACAAAAGTGTGATCTGACAAGCACACTGTGACTTTGGAGATTCAAATATGGCAATCTTCCTCCTACTGGCTGCAGGCCAATGTAAGAAGACTCAGTTTGACAATAAGACAGTCTGGGTTTGGGGCCCCCACTCGTTTCTTAGAGTAGGTGCTCTTGGGAAGTTTGCCACTCGTATAACTATACATAGGAGACCCAATGGGAGCAAAGAATGAAATTTAGATTAATTGTGTAATTTAAGGAATATTTTCATTAAAATATCTGACATACGGTGTCAAGTAGAGTGATTATCATGTAATGATAACTTTTACATCTTCCAATGTATGTGTGAAATATATAGGAAATAAGTCAGAGTTTCCCTTGATAATCCATTTATAAAGTGATTAAATCAACTCTGAACAGATCTTTTAATGTATAACTTCATTAAATCAGCACAATTCACAATAGCCAAATTATGGAACAAACCTAGGTATCTGTCAATTGATGAACAGATTACAGCACTGGGGTATATACACACATTGGAATTCTACTCAGTCATAAAGAAGAACAAAATTGCGTCATTTGCAGGAAAATGAATGGAACTAGAGAAACATTGTGCTGAGGTCAACCAATCTCAGAAATCGAAGAGTTGTGTTTTTTTCTCTCTTATGTGGAAACTGGAGAGAAATTAGGAAAGAAAAGTGACTTCAGATAAATGAGAGAGACTCATAAAATAGTGGAAGAGAAAGAGTGAAGGGAAGTGTGTGTGGGCGGGAAGGGACTTGATGAAGGAAACAGTTCAAATAATACTATGGCCATATATGAAGGTATTGATACCAATCTCAATAACATGGATGAGGAAGGGGGGGGTTGATCTGAAGAGAAACACACCAAGTGCTGTGCATGTATGTTTATATCACTCTGACCTTCGTTATGATGTATAATTATAATGCATCAATAAAAGTATATTTTAAAAATTGGATTTTATATATAAACATACACATGTACACATATGCATATATATATATATACATATATATATATATATATATGTGTGTGTGTGTGTGTGTGTGTGTATTCTTGAAAATATCTTAAATTGTCCTGAAAAGTATTTGCATTTCCAGATATCTCACTCCAAGAAAAAGTTAGGGCCACTGTGGGCACTGTGAGGTCTGACTGTGAGGTCTGTCCAGGGAAGACAGAGAACAAAGGACCCCAGAAAACGGTGGTAAAGAGAAACGCCTCTAACCATACCACTGCCCCCAGCCCCATAAATATACCTGCTCTGGCCTGGTGTCAACCCACCAATTAGAGAAATACACAACTGTTTTGCTCTCCCTCTCTCCCAATGCCCCATAAAAAGCCCCTTGTCTATAAGGAAAAGACTCTTCGTACTGTCTTGGGCTCTTTCCCCAGTCAATCCCCTCCCAGGCTTTACTGCAAATAAAGCCTGTTCTGGTCTGTTGAGCCATGTGTCCCTCTTATCTTTATATTTTCTAACAGCCACTTGATTCATGCTGGGGAGTCATAGAATCCTGAGGAGAATGAAAGACGAGAAAAGCTGAGTTCAGACCCACAAAATAGTTAAGTCTTCTACTTCCAAAATCAGAATGATCCCTCACTCTATCCTCTTGCCTTGAATGAGAGGACAGAGGTAAGGCTTGGAGAAGCCCCCAGGTCAGCCCTGCTCAAGTCTGGCTGCCCCACCCCCACAAACACCCTGCACCCTGGGGCATGGCCAATAACTCTTGACCTTTTGTCCATTTTTTCCTTCCCTGGAGCCTGACTTGAAGGGCAGTATCTTGATCAGGGAAAATATCAATTCCAAAATGTTACTATTTGAACATGTTGATTAAATCTGGCCCTGACATTTGTAGGGCCTGAGGCAAGAGTATAGATGAAGGCCTACAAAGCACATGCCTACATGTTTAGCAGTGATCAATCATAGCTAACAAACTGTTGAATAGACTATGTCCTGTTCTCCTGCCTGATAAATATGCCATCCAATTGACCTGGAAAATCAGCATAGGATTGTGGTGGACCACAGCACACAGCCCTCTTCTCACACAGCCAAGGGCTCAGTGAGGCCAGCCAGGGGAATATCACAGCTCAGTTACCTCCATCCATATCCCAACATGTAGCTGCCCCTTGGCCCCTGCTCAGGCTTGGGGTGCCGTCAGACAAGGAAGCCCCTATGCGATCAGGAGACAGCTCCACACCTGTGATGTCAAGCACTTGCATCACCTTGACTGGCTCCAGGGTGCTCAGATTAAACACTGCTTCTGCATCTGCCTGTGAGGGTGGTTATCAGTATGATTAGCTTTGAATCGTGGAGTTAGTGAAGTCACCTGCCTTCCCCATGTGGCGACATTGTCTCACCCACTGAGACTTGAGTAGGACATAAGCATGGGGAGAGAGGAATGTATCTGCATCGGCTTCCCACTCTCTCACTTGTGCAAGGACAGTGTGCCTTTTCCTCTCTGACCCTCTGAACAAGACTTGTATCATTGGCCCCTTGGTTCTTGGGCATTCTGACCTAGACTAAATTCCATCATCAATGATCCTGGGCTATTGCTGACAGACTACAGCTGGTGCGACTTCTCAGCCTCTGGAATCATGAGCTATCTTATAATCTGATAAGTCTCTTGCCTCTCCCTCCTTCTACACTCCTCCTTCTCTCCCTGCTCATGGTCTAGGCCACAGGATCCATATTGACACATTCTCTCGAGCCCTCATATTAATCCCATGGAGAGGGACATGGCCACAAAACAGAACAAGAGGGGGACCCTCTAGACCACCCACCTCAGGGTAAAAGACCCTCTGGCTTGCATCTAGGGGTGATCCTCTCACTGATTATTAAGTTTTTAGTCTCTCTAAACATGAGTCTAATCATCTTATAACATGGTCCAGAAGCAGCCAGTTAAAATGTGAATTCTTGGGCTCCAACCCAGACCCATGAATCAGATTATGTGAATGGTTTCCAGGAATCTCCAATATTAAACAATTTTCCTAAATAACTTTTATTCACACTAAAATTTGAAAACTGCTATCAAACATCAAGGAGCTGGAATGAAGGGTCCTGCCTTTCACAGAGTCCGCCAACTCTGTGCCTCCAAATCTGGATTTCTGAACACACTGTCCTCATTCTAGGGACATTACCATCTAGATAGCCTGTTGGCTCTGGAAACCAAGCTCAGACTCTTCACATGGTGCCAGATAAACACTGATCACTCTTCCTCTGCAGTTCCAAGAACACCATTACTTAATTCCTGGCAAGTTGCAATATAATTAAGTAGTTGCAGTTTCTTCCTATCAGTAACAGTTTACCAGCTTCCTGGAAACACCACCATCCCCCCATGAAAGATCTCTTGGGAAACATGCTTGGCGACTTCTTCTTCTTCTTCTTCTTCTTCTTCTTCTTCTTCTTCTTCTTCTTCTTCTTCTTCTTCTTCTTCTCCTTCTCCTTCTCCTTCTCCTTCTCCTTCTATTTCTATTTCTATTTCTATTTCTTTTTTTCTAGTGGGGACTGAACCCAAGAGCATTCTACCTTTAAGCCACAACCACAGCTCCTCCTTTTTTAATTTTTAAATTTTGAAAAAGGGTCTCACTAAGTTGCTAAGGGTCTTGCTAGGTTTCCAAGGTTTGCCTCAAACCTGCAATCCTCCCATCTCAGTCTCCCAACTAATGGGACTATAAGCATATGCCATAGTTTAATTTAAAAAAAAACCCAGGGATTTAAGGTGGTATGCAACTATCGTCCCCAAACTTGGAAGACTGAGACAGGAGATTACAGGTTTGAGGCCAGCCTCAGAAACTTGGTGAGATCTTTTTTCAAAAATAAATAATGAAAAAATATAGGGATGAAGTGCAGCTTGGAGGTAGAATGATCCTGGGTTCAATCTCCAGTACCATAAAAAATAAAATTAAATTAAATTTAAAAAAGAGTGCCCCAGTACCAAAACGAAACAAAACAAATTAAAAAAAAAAAAACTACAAAGCTTTTAACTCTTGTGGCCTTTCTTTTCTCCTGTTACTCAGCAGTTGGTGAATACTTTCTTTATACACTATCCTCCAGATAGGATCATCCTAGCAAAACAAAACCATGGAATATAATCTTCAAAGGAAATGGGTAGATGTATAGTGTAAACCCTAGTTTTTCTATTGTAAATGGCAAGCATGTGAGAGAAAAGGAGAGGCCCTCTACTTTTTTTAATCTACAGTTTTAATTTTAAATACCAAGATCCAAATCCCAAGGATTCAGAGAACCTTATAATATAAGCCACTTGTATTAGTCAGGATTTTACAAAGACAGAGAACCAATAGGAGACACACATATCTTGTTCCTATCCTATGCATGGAACTGGTATCTATGATTATGGAGGCCAAGTCTCTGAGTCTTCAATCTGGAGACCAAGAGAGGCCCTGATATGAGTCAGTCCAATTCCAAAGATTGAAGAATTAGAAGCATCAATGTCAGAGAGCGGAAAAGGCAAATGTCTCAACTCATAAAGAGAACAGACTCGCCCTTCCTCCCGTTGATTCTATTTAGGCTTCAGTGGACTAGATGATTCTCATCCATACTGGTTAGGGCAAACTTCACTCAGTCTCAAATCATTTGTGCATAGAAATGTGGGACATAAATGAAAAATGTTCAAAGCATGTCATTATAGACTTCCAACTTATATTCACTTCTTTTTTTTTTTAAGTACTGGGGATGAAACCCAGGGGCATTCTACCTCCGAGCTACACCCCCCTGCCCTATTTTTTATTCTTTTTTTTTTAATGGTCCCACTGAGTTGCAGAGGACCTCACTAAGTAGTTGAGGCTATCCGCAAACCGCCATTCTCCTGTCTCAGCCTCCCAAATGCTGGGATTACAAGCGTGCGCCACCATACCTAGCTATATTCACTCGTATTCTATTTTATAAATTATTTTCTGGTCTTTTTTTTTGGTTCATCTTTGCATCTCTAATAATTAGAGCAGTACCAGGCATATAATCTAGTAATTGTGACTTTAAGAATTGATGCTTGGTCTCCATATAACAAAACGCATTATAAGAGAGAACCAACCTCATAAATCTGCTTTGCAAAATTCATAATGATGTGGCCATGTCTCTAGGCACTGGCCCAAAAATAAGAACTTTGAGAACTGCCAGCTGTTTCATGGTTTTCTGTTATTTTTCCAGGTTTACTGTCTTGTCACAAACTCTGATACCAACAACATATCCATATCTGCCTTTTTTATGCTCTAAATTTTTTGTCCACTTTTCCCCATGAAGTCTGTCTTTATAAACTGTTAAAATTGTAAAGATTTGATAAACTAAATTAAACAGTTTTCTCTCATACTTGTCAAGAGAACTTTGAAATGTTATGTATCCCTTTGCACATTTTCAAGCAGAGACACCTAAAACATTTCATCATAAACTTGAATAGCTGCAAATATGTTCTGTCCAGCATATTATAAACACTGATTTTTTTTTCAGATAAAACCTATTACACTTTGTATCCAATGGACTCTAGTTTTCATAGCAATGCCACTCTTGTTCATTTAAAAGTTCATGAACAATACTTGGGGAGCTGAAACAGGAGGATCATAAGTTAAAGGCCAGAACACCATAACTTAGCAAGACCCTGTCTCAATTTAAAAAAATAAAAGGGGTTGGTGTATAGCTCAGAAGTTGAATACTCCGGTGTTCAATACACAGTGACTCCACACACACAAATTCACAATGAACTCTCTTTTGACAACTGGAAAGTTTATCTCACTCTTGTTTAAAATTTTAAAGTTTTCAATTTATTTGACCCATTCTATCCATCTGATGCCATGCTTCTATATACATTTGAAATCAGATCCACATTTTGCCACATAAATAGTTATTTAAAACTTTCCTGGATTGCATTATTCTTATTTTTACTTTTGTTTTATTTTTATTTTTTTATTATTATTATCTTTGGTGGTATTTCGGGCTACACTCCCAGACCTATTTTTTATACTTTTTATTTTGGAAACAGGGTCTCTTAAGCCAGCGCAACTGGCTTCAAACCTGCACAATCCTCCTGTCTCTGCCTCCTAAGCGCAGGGATTACAAGTGTGCGCCACAACACCTGGCTTGGATTGCATTATTCTTACAATGATTTTTAGTACACAACTGACCAAAGCAACATAAATATATAGCATATTTGGATAAATAATTATGATGCATAATTATAGAGTTTTACTAGAAAATTAAACTAAAAGAACAGATCAATCTTTTTAATTAGTTCATGTATCCATAGTTTTCACTGGTAAAATGAGATAGGAATTGGCATCCTTTCTATCTTATTACTATTTTTATAGGAATAAAAAACCTTGTTCAATTAAGTACTGAGAATGTTAGGCATTTTCTTATCCAAATGTCACTCTGTTATTTGAATGAATACCTTTTTAGTTATAAGTAAGAAAGTGAAGAGTGAATAATATTATAAGAAACTATTTTAATTACCCATCTGTTGACAACATGGCTGGGTTCTTTGAATATTATCCAAAGCAAAGAAATCACCGAATTCATGGAAAAAAATATCATTACCCAGTCATTAGGGTTCTTTACTTTCTTCCTTTCTAAGAAGCATGGCCACAAAAGGCTTTACCAAGACTTATTACATGACTGCTGATTTTTCTGTTCTTTTTTTATGTACAGGCATCTTGCTTATGGAGCTAATAGGCAAAATTAGGATTAAAACCACACAATATTATAAGTTGTTTATAATGCCAAATTTGAATTTTTAAAGGACACCTCACAATGCATAGTAAAGATAGGACAAAAAAACAGATCCAAACACTTGAGAATATTTATTTATATGTGAGTAATGTCTTCCTAAAGATGATTGAGGACAATTAAGCATATGTAATTATACATTTGATGGAATTGGAATCAGTATATTAACATCTGAAAGGGAGAGATTAATCCTGATTAAATCAAGCCAATTTTCTAATGTTTTAGCTTTGCATACTAGATTTACATTTTGAAAAAAAATATGTTTTTGAGCCTAAAGTGGATGTTCTACTTTTAAGAGTATCATTTAAATACTTTATGTAAATTGACAGCAAGGGAAAGAATTTGGTCACTATTAAGTATGATCGTATGAAAAACACATTAAGGATTAATTTTTTTAAAAAAAAACATTATTTGAAGTCTAATCTGTAGGATATTCCTGTTAACTTACTAAAGCCTTATGTTGAGGAATGAATAGTCCCGCCCCCATCAAAATTCATATTTTAAAACCCGAGTCCCCATTGTTACTATATTTGGAAATAAGACCTGAAAAATTATAAAAGTTAAATGATATCAGAAGTCTGGAAAAAGCCGGGTGTGTTAGCACATACTTGTAATCCCAGTACTTGGGAGGCTGAGACAGGAAGATTGTGCAGGTTCAAAGCCAACCTCAGCTACTTAGTGAGACTCTCAGCAACTTAGTGAGACCCTGTTTCCAAATAAAATATTAAAAATAGGTCTGGGAGTGTAGTAGCCCAGAGGCAGAAGGCCCCTGGGTTCCATTCCTAGCACCACAAAAGAAGAAGGAAGAGGAGGAGGAGGAGGAGGAGGAGGAGGAGGAGGAGGAGGAGGAGGAGGAGGAGAAGGAGGAGGAGGAGGAGGAGGAGGAGGAGAAGAAGAAGAAGAAGAAGAAGAAGAAGAAGAAGAAGAAGAAGAAGAAGAAGAAGAAATAGTAGTAGTAGTAGTAGTAGTAGTAGTAGTAGTATCAGTCGTCGTCTGGGGCCCTAATTCAGTAGGGCTGTGCCTTTTTTATTTTTTATTTTATTTATTTATTTATTTATTTATTTTTAGTGTGTGTGCGTGCACGTGTGCGTGTGCGTGTGCGTGTGTGTGTGTGTGTGTGTGTGTGTGGTGCTGGAGATGGAACCTAGTGGCATTCTACCTCCAAGCTACACCTCCAGCCCAATTTTTTTATTCTTTATTTTAAAACAAGATCTCACTGAGCTGCAAGGGGCCTCACTAAGTAGCTGAGGCTGGCCATGAACCTGGATCCTCCTGTCTCAGAGTCTGTGCCTTTTTTAAATGAGGATAAGGGCTGGGGATCTAGCTCATTGATAGAGCATTTGCCTAGCATGAATAAGGCCCTGGCCAGGCATGGTGGCACACACTTGTATTCCCAGTACTTGGGAAGCTGAGACAAGAAGATCACAGGTTCACATCCAGCCTCAGCTACTTAGTGAGACTCTCTGCAACTTAATGAGACCCTGTTTCAAAATAAAGAATAAAAATAGGACTAGGAGTGGAGCCCAGTGGTACAATATCTCTGGCTTCAACTCCCAGTAATGAAAAGGAAAGAAAGAAAGAAAGAAAGAAAGAAAGAAAGAAAGAAAGAAAGAAAGAAAGAAAGAAAGAGGCAGGCCCTGGATTTGATCCCCAGAAAAAGAAAAGGAAAAAGACCAGAGCTTGTTGCTTATTTGTATATTTATATTCCCTCCCTCCCTTCCTTCCTCCTATGTGAAGGAAAATGAGAAGGCAGCTTTCTGCCAGCTCTTTCACTAGAAGCAGCCATAATGGCACCCTGATCTTGGACTCTGGCCTCCAGCGCTTTGAAAAAATAATTTTTTGTTTTTTAAACCACCTAACTCATGGCATTTTGTTATGGCCACCTGAAATGACTACTATTATATGCCTAATAAGCACATGGTAGAAATAATTATACTAGCATAAAAGAGATTAATGACTGGCAGTGAGTAGAGATTTGTACCTTCATAAAAATATACACAGATGTTATGTTTTGCTAATTTTAGCAAAAATTAATGTAATATTTCTCCTATGAGTCTGAATACATAAGAAAATATAAAACATTAACTTACCTTAGTGTATGTTTCTTTTCCTAGAAAATGTAACACTGATATGTAGGAAGAAATTGTAGAACTCTTCACCCTCAAATCACACAAATTATACTACTGAGACAGAGTGTTCACAGAGTTTGAGACTATTCACCGGGCTTGCGTTCATTACAGAGATGGTGAAATTGCAGGAAAAAGTATGATTCGTAGCTGACTGGCACTTCCCAGCATGCATCTTACGATTTTTGAATAATTCAAGATAGAGAGAAAGCTCAAGCAGACAGACCTCCCATGAGTTTGTCACCTGGATGATAACATGCTGCCATCTTCAATATTTTTGAGACGTTCTTTTTGCTTTATTCTCAAGAGTCTCTTCAAAAACAGTGTCTTCTTTGCTGGCAGCAAAGACAGCAGAGGGGTAATACCAGCACTCCCCCTGCCTGAAGTCTTAACATTCCAACATGGATCAGCATATTTGCTTAAATTGTGCTTTTCCCCTAAGACAGAGAAGAATAGGACTGGGAAAGGTACACTGTCCTACACCTTTGGTTTGTGAGGCCATTTTAATTAAAGGAGGCTCTCTGTCAACATATCCAGAGTTTGAGTTGCCTCTGCATTGTGTCCCAGAGATTTATAGACCCAGGGAAATGTACCATAGTATGGTTTGGGTTGGATGAATAATGTATCATTTTATTGTGACACAGAAGAAGGTGGGGGAGATTGTAGGAGAAAAGAGGAAAGAGGAAAGGAGAAGCAGCCTGACTCAGGTGCACTTTTGAGAAGATGAATATAGAGAGAGACAGAGCACGTAGAAATCAATTCTAAGTCTGTATCCTCTTGGAATGTCCTTATGTATCCCCAATTTGAATTAAATATTTCTACCATTACTAATAACTGCCATTGTAATCCACTGAGAGCCTACTTTAAACCAGGCATTATAGGAGGTTCTTAGTAAATATATTAGCTCATTTAACTTTTCCTTCTCTTGGGATAGTCATTAATAGCCCCATTTTATAGATAAAATTGGAACTCAGAGGAGATCAATAAATTGCTCAGGACCCTACAGCTAGTAAGTGCCAAAATCAAGTTCAATCCTCGTTCCACCTGATTCAAGAGCCTATGCTCAAAACATTCTATATGTCTTGTATATATATTCTTCTTCTTCTTTGAATAGAGAGATTGAACTCAGGGGCATTCTATCTCCAAGCTACATACTCAGCCCTGTTTGTTTTGTTTTGAAACAGGTTCTCACTAGTTCACTGAGAGTCTCACTAAGTCTTGAACTTGGCATCTTCCCTCAAATCATAAAAGTGTACATTTCCTCTATGTCCTCTTGACACATATATCACTCTATTTCTTTTACTTTTTGTGTGGTATCAGGGGTTGAACTCAGAAGCATTCTACTTCTGAGCTATAACCTCGGCCCTTTTATTAAACTTTTTGTTTTGAAAGAAGATGTTGCTAAATTGCTAAGACTGGTTTCGAACCTGCCGTCCTCCTATGTAGCCTCCCAAGTACTGGGATTGTAGGCATGTGCCACCATTCCTGGCTCTATTTCTTTATGAGGTTACAGAGTATAAAGCTAATATGAATAACAAATAAGCATTCAAATTAAGAAAACATGAAATTATCCCAAGGTCTGTATTCAGTTCACTGTTAGAAGTGCTCTCTTCACGTGTTCATGCTTATTTTAGACTATGAGGCCACTGAATCTCCCTCCTCAAGTTTTCCCCAAAAGATTACTTTTTAACCCTCAATTTTTTTTGTTTGTTTTTTGTTTGTTTGTTTGTTTGGTTGGTTGGTTTTTTCTGTTGTTGTTGTTGTTTTTTTGCGGGTTTGGGGATGGAACCCAGAGGCATTTGACCTCCGAGCTACACCCCCAGCCCTATTTTTTATTCTTTATTTTGAAACCGGGTCTCACTAAGTTGCAGAGGGCCTCACTAAGTAGCTGAGGCTGTCCGCGAACCATAATCCTCGGGTCTCAGCCTCCCGAATGCTGGGATTACAAGCGTGCGCCACCATGCCCGGCTATTAACCCTCAGTTTTTGGCTTGTACCTGTGAATGTATCTAAAAATCTCTTTCATGATTAAACACATAATTAAAAATTGAAGATAATGATGATTTTGATGCCCATAATAGCAAATCTCAAACAATACTCCAGTTTTCTACAAATCAATAATAGATATATTTATGATATTTTAAGTCCCTTCTTCAACCTATTTTACACAAATACACACACAGACATTTTCAGTGGGAATGTGAGTAAGATGACTCTATATGTACATTTCTTCATGCAGCAGAAATCAACTTTATCTGGTTATTTTCAAAGACAAATTAAGGCCTGTTTCTTTGGGTAGGGTTCAGCTCAACAGTTCCCTGGACAGTAGACCTTGGTCTGGGGCCCATTTGTTTTTCAGGCATAAAGACATCTGAGAAGTAGTAGCAAGGGCACTGGATTGGTAAACAAGATCACTTCCCAGTGCTGCAGACTTAGGAAAGGAGAGTAAACTTAGTGATCTGGGCCAGAAACATTATATAGCACTTACCAAGACAAAAGAGCACCTCTAAGAGCCAGCCACATGGCACTGCTGAAAAACAATGATTAAAGTAGCAAGAGAGACCCAGGCGTGGTGGCGCACACTTGTAACCTCAGCGCTCGGGAGGCTGAGACAGGAGGATCGTACAGGTTTGAAGCCAGCCTCAGCTACTGAGTGAGGCTCTCAGCAACTTAGTGAGACCCTGTTTCCAAATAAAGTAAAAATAAGTCTGGGAGTATAGCCTGGAGGTAGAAAAGCCCCTGGGTTCCACCCTCGGTATCACAAAGAAAGAAAAAAAAGTAGCAAGAGAAACATAAATAGCTATGGAATTTAGTGAGGCTAATGAGAGTAGGAGAGAATATTTAGTTATGCTAGCTTTTAAGCATATATTTCATTAAAAAGACAAATGAAATATTTGGTATTTTTGAAAACATATATTATTACTTAGGATAATAATAGCATATATTCTGCTTAAAGAATCTTCATATAAATATATTCTTCATAACTGCCCATGGGGTTTGTGGGGAAGCCATTATTCTCCTTATATGGCAGCAAAAAGGGCTCAGGTGAATTTCCTGTGTTTCTCAGCTGGTTCCTAGGAGAGTAATGACCAGACAGACACTGTTCAAGGAAGTCCTACCTCTTCCTCACAGTCTGAGGCACTTTTTCAGAGCTGGAATGAGGTCCAAGACTTAACACTATGGCATTCCACAGTTACTTCATTTCATGTAGAAACATACCATCATTCATAATCGACACTATCTGAATAAAGTTGTTTCTACCATCTGAAAGTCCTCCTAACCATACGATCATCATCTTAACCAAAAATTATCAAGAGAGATGAGACTTCATTTGATTTTCTGAAATTAAGATAAATTATGTTCATAGCAGTCCCTCAACCTACAAGTCCAGAGACTCTACCAGTGAGATTACTGACCACTCCGGTGGGTGGTGAGGCTATATTGGTCCTGGTGACCACTCCTTTTCTAAGTGCTCGTGGACACCACATTTAGTAATCCATTCTTGAAATTTGTGTAGAATTAATGCAAAACTCAAGTCAGATTTCCTAAATCCCCCCATTCCCTATTCCCTGCTGGTTTGTCTTACTTTCCTTTATTCAACATCACGCACATGTTAAATGTTCATTTCATGGGCACTTGCTCCCCCATGGGGCCACCGGCCTTTCTCCTACCCCTCGGCTTCCAGTTTGCTCTTTACCTTTCTGTAGCAACAGAGGAAGGAGCGACTAATTCATCCTAGAGGGACCAGGAATCTTCATAACTGGACCATTTGAGTTGATTTTTCCAGAATTTCTTTTTCTCCTGCCTCTTGGGAAAGTGGGAAAGTCCTTTCAATCAAGTCAGCAGATCTCCTGCCAAACACATTCTTCCCAAACTTTGAAAACCCATTCCTCCCATTCTGGCATTCTTGGCTATTATCCAGGAAACCTAATATCACTTCTCTAAATCATCAGCAAGGCCAGCTATCCTTTCCTACATCCTTTTCTTCCAACGTCAACTGAAAAAATAAATAAATAAAACCTTTTCACCCTGAAATTCTCCACTTTTCTGTTCAAGACTCCAAGAATAAATATAAAATTGCAGCTTCTTCTGACAGCCATAGAATTTTTATAAAGCAGAAATGAATACCAGAAGGCAGTCTTCTCATCATAGAGATAAAGAAGAAATAGAGGGGCCTCTCAATGTGCTGAGAGTCAGAAGCCAAAAAGAGAATGAAGTGGCCTTCCACCACCAGAGTCCACACAGCAACACATACTCAATCTTTTCTTATCAGTATTTATTGATATCAACTCTCAGGCCTCTTATCAAGGGAGAGAGCTCATAGTTTGATGGGCTATATCAGACCTTACATAACTCTTGAATGTTCCAAAGAAACAAGATGGGTTTTTCAAAACTAGGAACATCACTCCTTCCTCCTCCTCCTCCTCCTCATCTTCTGCTTCCTCCTCCTCCTCCTTCTCCTCCTTGTCCCTCTTCCACCCTTTCATTCTCCCTCACTTTCTCTCCCTCCTTCTCTCCCTTCTCTTCTCCTCAATACTTGACAGGCCTACACCTCAAGATGGCAACATTTGCAAAGACTACTATTATCTTGGCATCAGGAAATGAAAGAGGAAATAAAAAGAGAAGCCCACCAAGTCTCTGGGGTCAAGATAAGAGGGCCCCTCCCTACATTCTGTTCCATGTCTCCTTGGCAAAAATAAAGTGGAAACTGTGTATTCCCTCCCTGCCTAGCGCCTACCTTAGCATCACCCCAGCCTCCAGACTCTGCACCATCATCTCCTTTCTTCTTCAATTCCATCAGGATAGACCTTAGTGTACTTTGGGGATTTTTTTTTTTTTTTTTTTTTTTTTTTTTAGTACTGGGATTCTTGGAAGCCCTTCTACCTCCAGGCTACACTCCCAGACCTATTTTTTTTATATTTTTATTTGGAAACAGGGTCTCTTAAGCCAAGACAGCTGGCTTTCAAACCTGTGCAATCCTCCTGTCTCCGCCTCCCAAGTGCTGGGATTACAAGCGTGCGCCACCACGCCTGGCGGGATTTTTTTTATTTGTTTGTTTGTTTGTTTGTTTGTTTGGTTGGTTGGTTGCTAGAGATTGAAAACAGGGGTTCTACTGAGCTACAGCCTTAGACCTTTTTATTTTTGTTTTGAAATAAGCCCTCACTAACTTATTGAGGGCCTAAGTTGTTGAAGCTGGTCTCGAACCTGTGATCCTCCTGTACTTCAGCCTTCCAAGTACTGGGATTGAATGTGCCACCATGCCCAGCCTTAGCAGCCTTTTAGCCCTGCTTATGTTAGCACAGGTACAGAAGACTTCCTGGTCAGCCTCATATATTCCATGAGGAACAAGCCAACTACCTCTCCAAACACACACAATCCTTATCACCCTTTCTGCTCTATTTTTTAATTATCATATGATAATTGACAAATTAGATGCTTAATTTTTCTATTTTTCTGTTCTCTCCTGGAATACAAGGTATATGAGAACATGGATTTTTGTTTGTTGTATTCACTTATCTATCCCCAGTGTTAGCACTTTGTAAGGGCTTAAAAATATTTGTTAAATCAACAAACCTCTAGGACCACTTTTTAAAGTCTGAAGACAGACAATGTGAGGACCACAGAATGTCTGGAACTTTTTTTTTCCAGCTTTGATTTTAATTTGGGAAGCATACCATGTACACAGCAAGTAATTCCTGAAATTAGGATATATCCACAGTAGAGTACTATAATAGCATAAGTTAACTTAATCTCTTTTTTTTCCAAGTTTTTTATTACATTTATTTATTTATTTATTTTTCAGAAAAAAATCTATTCTAACAGGAAATATGAACTCTAAAGATCCAAAACAATCTCAAAAAAGAACACAGCTAGAAGATGTACATTTTCTGATTTCAAACCTTATAAAGCTACAATAATCGAAACAGTATAGTACTGCTATAAAGGCATATATATAAACCAGTGGAGTAAAATAAAAAGCCTAGAAATAAATTCTTCCATATATGGCCAAGTTATTTTTTTTTTTTTTTTTTTTTGGTGGTACTGGGGTTCCTGGAAGCCCTTCTACCTCCGGGCTACGCTCCCAGACCTATTTTATATTTTTGAAACAGGGTCTCTTATGCCAGCGCGGCTGGCTTCGAACCTGCGCGATCCTCCTGTCTCCGCCTCCCAAGCGCGGGGATTACAAGCGTGCGCCACCACGCCCGGCTGGCCAAGTTATTTTTAACAAGGTTTCCAAGAACATTTGGTGAAGGAAATAATAATCTTTTCACTAAATATTGTTGAAAAATAATAATTACATGAAAAAGAATAAAATTGGACCCTTACCTAATACCATATACAAATATTAACTCAAAATAGATAAAAGACCTAAATGTAAACCTGGTTTATAAAATTCACAACATTGAGATTGGCAGTGGTTTCTTGGATATGATTCCAAAGGCACAGGCAACAAAAAAATAAACAAACTTCATAAAAAATAAAAAAATATTGTACATCCAAAGACAATGTAAACAGAATTAAAAGTTACTGATAGAATGGGATAAAATATTTCCAAAAGCTATATCTGAAGGTATATTATTATTCCAAATAGAAATTCTAAAAATTAGCAACAATAAAAGTAAACAATACAATTTAGAAATAGGTAAAAGATTAAAATAGATAATGAATCTCCAAAGATTTTTATATGACCAATAAACACATGAATATCACTCAACATTATTATAATATAACTAATCATTAAGGGAATACAAATGAAAACTATAGTGCAATACTACTTCACATTTGTTAGGATGGCTACTTAACATGAATTACCTTGCTCCAGCCCTTTACCTTGAGTTGGTTACTATCTTTACTTGTAAAGTGTGTTTCGTATAAGCAGCAGATGAATGGATTCTGGTTTTTAATCCATTTTTCCAATTTATATATTTTTATTGGGGAATTGAAGCCATTTACATTCATTGTGATTATTGAGAGATAACTTTTAATTCCTAACATGCTAAGATTTTATTTCTGTTTGAAATGCTATTTATTATCCTTTGCTTCATTGTATGCTGGATGGAATATCTTGTTTCTCTGGTTCTGGTGTGTATTACTTATTTCTTCTTTGTAGTTAATCTCTTTGAGTATTTTCTCTAGCGCTGGTTTTGAAGACATAAATTCCTTCGGTTTCTGTTTGTCATGGAAGCTTCTTATTTCCCCATCTAATTTGATAGATAGCTTTGCTGGGTAGGAAAGTTTTGGCTGGAAGTTGTTTTCTTTCAGAGTTTGGAATATGTTACTCCACGCCCTTCTGGCTTTCATGACTTGGTTTGGGAAGTCTGGGGTGATTCTAATTGGTTTGCCTCTGAATGTCACTTGGCCTTTTGTTTTTATTGCCTTTAAGATTCTCTGCTTGGCTTCTACATTGGTCATTTTGACAATTATGTGGTGTGGAATCCTCTTCTCCAATCCTGTCTAAAGGGAGTTCTTTAAGTTTCCTGGACCTGTGTATCAACCTCTTGCTCTATGTTTGAAAGATTCTCTGCTATTATTTCTTTGAAGAGATTATTGATCCCTTTGGTTTCACCTTCTTTTCCTCCCTCTATTCTGATTATTCTTAGGTTAGCTCTCTTAAAATGGGCCCATATTTCTTCAATGTCAGATTCCTGCTGTCAGATTTTTTTTCCTAAATTATAACTTATACATAACTTATAACTTCGTTTTTGGAGTGATTATCTTCTAGGAGCGAGATTCTCTTCTCCATGTGGTCTAATAGATTGTTTATAGTTTGAATTGATGCCTTTACTTCAATGATTGCATCCTTTATTTCTTTTAGACTCTCTCTAAATTCTTTTTGAAGGTCCTGTATTATTTCTATGGTTATATTCCTGGTTTAATCTTCTAGAGATCTCTGAATGTCTGTGTTATCAGGTTCTGATATTGTGGAGTTGCGGGTGTTCATTGCTCTATTGTCATTCCTCTTTCCCATGATTTCAGAAGTTTGTGCCTTCTCTGGGTTCTTCCCCAGGTCACCATGACTTCACTTAGGGTGCTCTGGTTCTCTAGTTTGTGTTAATCTCAGCTGCCACTACTCCTTTACTGGGTTGTATCGCAAAGTCTCAGACCCAGGGAGTTAATCGAGGCTGCCCGAGACCGTGTGGGTGCCGAGCTGGGCGTTTTCCCACAGGGAGCTGTGACTAGGGTGTGGTATCTTTTCCACCAGTACTCCTTCTCTGGGTTTGGCTGCAAAATCTTAGACCCAGGGAGATTATCAAAGCTGCGCAAATCCCTGGGGGTGCATTGCTGGGATTTCTCCATTAGAAGCCAAAATTTCACTTACAGTTATTGTGCATGCTGATCTGGAGCTGTCACAGGTGTGGTGAACTTGCCACCACTACTGGCAATATGGCGCTGCTGCCATGCTCTTGGCTGTGAGGCTGGCATTTTTCTTTTCTGGTTTTGAGCTCCGTTCTGAGTCCCTGGAAGGCATGATGAGCTTGGCCACTGGGAGTTTTAGACGTTCTTTACGCTTAAAGAACTGCTGAATTACACCCAAATGATCTGCAGCTGCTCATTTCAGCTCCTTGTTTACCTTTCCTCTCTGGAACCTGGTGCTGTGAGGCAATTTGGTGCCAGCGCGGCTCTGCCGCCACAATGCAGACTGGTTTCTTTTCTGGTCTCTGGTTGTTCTTCTAGTCTTTTTCTCTGTCCCTTGTGTTTACATTTTTTATTTCTCTGCTGATAATATTTTCTGGCTATGAAAAGCGCTGATTTTGTGGCAATAGAGATCGAGTGTTAGCAATACTCTTAAATGCTGCTTTTCTCAGTTGCCATCTTCATCTGGAAAGCTTAAGATCAAAAGAGAGATATTTTGCAGCAACCAGACAACTTGAAGAGGGGAAGGCTCAAGCCTTTCAAAGATTTTCAGTAACAGCATCTATCATGTGGAAGAGTTGTTAACAGTGAGGTATGAAGAGTGGATCCAAGGCCAGAGAAGTAAAATAGCACTTTTTTTGAAATAAGAAATAGGATAATTTTGTACTATGTGGCAAACCCTGTGCCATTAAATTATCAAAAGAATTATCATTATTTTCACATACTGATGAAAAAACTGAGGTGAAGAAGAGGTGAAGAAAAACTGCCTAACACCCAATAATTGGTAATATTAGAGCCAGTTTTTACATCTGAGTCTAAGTGAACCCAAGATCCATGTCTCTTCCTGCCCATCCTATCCACCCCAGGCATCAAGGCACTTCCCCTGGACTCTCTTTCCTCCATTCCTCAGAGCATTCTTCTCTAAGCCATAGGCAACAGAATCATTAGTGGTGTTCAAATCCCACAGGAGTAGATATGGGTGCTGTCTTCCTCTCTAAATCAACATTTTTCTGGGTGTGGTAGCACATGCCTATAATTCCAGTACTTGGGAGGATGAGACAGGAGGATCACAGGTTTGAGGACAATCTCAGCAAACAGTGCACTCTTATCAACCTAGTGAGATCTTGTTTCCAAATAAAATTAAAATGAGGCTGAAGGTATAGCTCAGAGGTAGAATGCCCTTGGTCTCAGTCCCTAGTGCCACAAAAATAAACATATAAATAAACATTTTTCCAGGAAAGAAGTATGGAACTGGTTATCTAGAAAGTACTATTCATAATTAAATTATTAGATAAAAAGAGAACAGTAAAAAGGGGTCTATAATGACACAATTAGAATATAATATATTGGTATATTTTGTAAGGATTTTTTGACTCTTGATAGATATTAAATAGTCATTTCTAAACCTTTGGTGAACAAACAAAATAAAATATGTTTAAATAAAGCTGAGCGTGGTGGCACACATTTGTAATCCCAGTATTTACGAGACTGAGACAGAAGGATCACAGATAGGACAGCCTCAGCAAATAGTGCGACTCTCATCAACCTAGTAAGACCCTGTTACAAAATAAAAAATTTTTTGGCTGGGGTGTAACACACACACAACACATAGAGACATGGTTATGTGTGAAGAGAAATGATTTTGTCATAAACATCTTATTAGAATGATAAAATGCTCAAACTGATTTTTAGTGGGGTTGTGATATCTTGGAGGGATTTTCCAAAAAATAACTTCTTCTGCCATTCATCCTGGACTGAGAAATTAGATACAGGTCAGATGGCTTCTCAGAATGCCCATCAGTGAGTGAGCCCAGGATTAAAGTTTGTGCAATACTTGTCACAGAACCACTTGACGGGGGACATTGTGTTTAGAACCAAGGTCACATGTACTGAATGTGATTACTGTTCATCATTAAATATTAGGTATATCTATGGAATGACTTTTTTAAAAGTGTTGTGGGCTTTCCGTGATAGAGTTAGTATACTCCAGAAACACAAAATCTAATAAAAACCTTCAAGTTTTATAGAAGAAAGAAAAAATGAAAATATAAAACTAGGATGGCTTTTGAAAGATGAAGAATGAAGAAGACAATGTCTCTGCTTCTATGAATCTGTTATTTTCCACCTGCCCAGCAGGTGTCAGTGTAAGACAATGTTCCCAGGCCCACCAGGCTTTTTAAATAGACAAAGAGAGCATCAAATTATAGAGACGTAATGAGGATTTGACTACAGAATTTCCACAGGAGCCTTTAAATCCTGTTATTTAAAGAGAAATCTGACTTTAGTGAAGCTGCCTCCTATGTGAGATGATAGAGTTGGACTTGGATGCCTCAGAAGACTCCCATCTGGTCTCACCTTCCTACTCAAGTCAGCAGAAAGTCCTGGAGCACTTTGGTGCCCCAGCAGGACTCAGCATTGTCAACACAGACAGTCCTTGTTGACTAGTATAGCTGGCCCACCACACTCATAGTTCCACATCCTCAGATTCCAGGAACTGTGAATCAATTATGGGGTTATAATTGTACTGAACAAGTACAGAATTTTTTTCTTACCATCATTCTCTAAACAACACACTATGACAGGTATTTACATAGCATTTCTATTGAATGAGGTATTATAGCAACCTGAAGATGGTTAAAAAAATGCAGGAGCGAGACAGGAGGATTGAGGTTTGGGAACAGCCTCAGCTACTTAGTGAGATCCTTTACAACTGAGACCCTGTTTCAAAAATAAATAATAAGCCGGGCGTGGTGGCGCACGCTTGTAAACCCCGCGCTTGGGAGGCAGAGACAGGAGGATCGCGCAGGTTCGAAGCTAGCCGCATGCGCTGGCTTAGGAGACCCTGTTTCCAAATAAAAATGTAAAAATAGGTCTGGGAGTGTAGCCCAGAGATAGAAGGGCTTCCAGGAACCCCAGTACCACCAAAAAAAATTAATAATAATAATAATTATTATTATTATTTTTATTATTATTATTATTATTATTATAAAAACAGGGTTGGGAGTGTATCTCAGAGGTCAAATGCCCCTGGGCTCCATCCCCAGTACCGCAGAAAAAAATAAAAATGCAGGAGGATGTGTGTAGGTTATATGCAAATACTGCACTCTATCCCAAGGGACTTGAACATTCACAAATTTTGGTACCCTGTAGAATCAGACCCCTGAGTATACTGAGAACAGCTGTCCAGTGGACATTCCCAGGGAGCACAGCATGTTTGGGGCAGTTGTACTCTCTTTTAAAAAGTAGAAATCCTGCTGGGCGTGGTAATCCTCGTGCTTGGGAGGCTGAGAAAGGAGGATCGCACAGGTTCGAAGCCAGCCTCAGCTACTTAGTGAGGCTCTCAGCAACTTAGTGAGACCCTGTTTCCAAATAAAATATAAAAAAGGTCTGGGAGTATAGCCTGGAGGTAGAAAGCCTCTGGGTTCCACCACCAGTACCACCAAAAAAAAAAAAAAGTAGAAATTCTGTAATCCACAAAAAATATATCACTCTAAGGATTTTTGAAGTGCAAAACCAAAGGTTGTCTGGGTAGTTCAGAGGGTATGTTGAGTCAGTCAGGGTAAGCCTCCTAGAAGTGTTGACCATTGAGTTGTAGAAGACAAGAGAGCCACAAAATCAGGGCTGCACCCTGGCCCCACCTTTTGCTCTGCATTCAGATTTTCTCCTTTAAATACAAATGGCCTAGCAGGGTGTAGTGGCACACATCTGAAATCCTGGCCAGTACTTGGGAGGCTGAGACAGGAGGATTGTGGGCTAAAGGCCAGCCTCAGAAACTAAGTGAGATCCTGTTTCAAATTTTAAAATAATAGGGCTGGGTAAGTAGCTCAGAGATAGAATGCCCCTGGGTTTAATCCCCAGTACCACAGACAAACAAATGCCTTATACTTTGATGAAAGGCAAACAATAAGGAGAAAGAAAATAACAAACAATGACTTACTTTTTTTTTTTTTTTTTTTTTTTTGGTGGTACTGGGGTTCCTGGAAGCTCTTCTACCTCCGGGCTACACTCCCAGACCTATTTTATATTTTTTTTAATTTGGAAGCAGGGTCCCTTAAACCAGCGAGGCTGGCTCCGAACCAGCGCGATCCTCCTGTCTCCGCCTCCCAAGCACGGGGATTACAAGATGTGCGCCACCATGCCCGGCTTACTTTTAAACGCACTATATCAAAGTACTATTGATATGATGGGACATATCTATTGAGTACACAACACACATACCTTATGTTATAAAATCCTTACCAAGATCCTGAGATATGTTATTATTCTCAGTTTGGGATAAAAAAAATCCAAGGTTCACAGAATTTATGTAACTTACCTAAGAATGATGATATCTAATATTTATGAGAGATCACTCTGCATTACTTGCAGTATTAAGCGCACTTACAATAAGCCTATGAAAAAGTTACTATGATTTCCATTTTCCTGATGAGAAAATTAAGTCTCTCAGGAAATTAGATACTGCTTCTCCAAATCACAAGGCTCAAAAACTGTTGAGCTTCAATTTAAACTCGTGTGGCAAGTCAGGTTCTCTGGGAACTAAGGCTGCAGGTGTTTATAGGGAGTCCTTAGGATTAGCACCTGTGAGGAGAGGGAGGGAAGGCAAGACTGGGGTGCCACGTGTGTTGGCCAGTGCTGGGCCAAACAGCTGGACCGCCATTAGTCATGTGATGCAGAACACACTTGAAAGGACGAGGCTCTCTGCAGGCGAGGCAGAGCCTGCAGGGCTGGCAGCTGACAAGTGCCTGCTAAATGCACGCCCAGAGCTAGAACATCAAGTCCTTCCTGGGAGGGCACCAGGCAGCTCATTACCATGTTGTCGGTGCTGTCTCTACCCTAGTCCACCCGAGGTCATCATGATCGATCTGCAATGCCACCGTGGGGAAAGACTGGAAGGGATCAAGCAGTCTTTGATAGGACCGTGGGGTGGTGAGCCCAGACTTCACAGGGAAATGAATGCCAAATGCCTCGCTCTCGCTGATGTTCAAATAGCATCAGCTAGAAATAGAGAGGGGGCGGAGGCTGACAGCACCCAGATGACAGCACAGTCAGCCATTAAATGCTTGCTGTTTGGTTGACTGACAGCTCCCAGGTGGCCTAGAAAGGGAGGTACCAGCCCACTCTCCGGCCCAACAGTTGGTTCTGGCACGTGGACTATTTAGTGACAGCTGATTTGCAGCATGCCACGCACCGCCCCAGGGCTGCCAAGAAGCTAAGGTGTCTGTTCCGCCAAGTGGCTGGCCTCACAGGCTGCACCGCCCTGCCCTAGGTGACGGTAAGTGTGGAGAGAGCTGTTTTCCACTTGGAAATAGTCAGCTTGTGGTTGTCTCAAAGCAGCAAGAACAGCAAAATCTGAGCCTTCGTGGCAAAAACAAAATTCTCATACTTCTGCTTGAATTCGGAGAACAGCCGACTTGACAAAGGCAGCAAGCCAGCCAGTTTAGCCCTCTGTGACGAGGGAGCACAAAGCAGAACCAGCTTCCCACAGCTCAGTCCCTCTCCAACGTCATCGTGGTCATACAAAAGGGAGGCCCGAGACTAGCTGGGCCTGGGCGGGAGGGAAGACAGTGCCTTGGTTGGTCTTAGAGCGAGCGCAGACTGGTTGAAACCTCAGGACAGTAATCTCTATGCCACAGTCACTGATCCCTGTGCCCTTCTTTGCTTGTGACCAGCTATTTCTCCTCCTGGAATATCACATTTCCATTGCCCCAATCAATAAAGCCAGGTTCAAAGCCTCCTCTGTGAATCTGTCCATCCCCATCTCCTCTCTAGTCTAATATAATTCCTCTTTTAACTTATTTAGGACAAGTCACTAGCAGCAAAGGTTCTTACATTCTAAGTTGCACATAAGAATCACCCCCAAGTGCTTGGTTAAAAGGCAGATCCCTTGGCTCCAGCCCCAGCATCCCAATTTGGCAGGAATGGAGAGGCCAAGAGTCTGCATTTTCATATTCAGCCTGATATTCCTGATGCACTTGGCCTGAAGGGATCCTTTGAGAAGTACCAGCATTGTGGTTCCAAAAGATTTCTTCTCTCCAGTAGGAGAGGACGCCACACTTGCTGTAGAGTCTTGTTCATCCCCTAACATATAAGTTTAGATGTGATGCAATAGGGATCCTAATGTATTCATCCCTACGACCACCACAGTATCTACCATAGTAATGTACATACCATAGGTGCTCAAACATTGTTTGTTGGCCAAATAAAATTTTTGGTATCCTGACTTTATTTTTACTCTTTCAAATTATTTGAGGTTTGTTGTCCCAAGTCTGTAGTTGTCACTGAGATCTTGTCACCCAATTCTATCTGACCTTCTATGACTTTAGTACAGCTGTTTAACTTTTTATTCTAATTTTTAAAATATATAGATCACCGAGCATATTTTTTTATTTTTCCCTTTCTTTCATTTTCTTTTTTTCTCTTTTTTATTTTTGTGTGGATCATATTGAAAATGGCATACATTCAGACTGTGCTTGGTGCCCTCCCCTCTCCCCACTTCTTCCCCCCTCCCAACAATGAATGTCCAGGTTGACCATGCTACATTCATACTTTATATATATTCAAATGTAGCCCCTCCATTAATCAACCTCAGCCTTCTTCGTCTCCTACCCTTACATTTCAGCTTTGCTGAGGTTTCCCCTCCATTATCTGGAGTCCCTCTGGTATTCCTAATACTCCCTAGTTTGGGCATATTACAGAAAACATATGTCCCTTCTCTTTCTGTGCTTGGCTGATCTCACTTAACATAATGTTCTCCTGGTCTTTCTATCTTCTTGCAAATGACATGATTTTAAAAATAAGTGCGCTAAGCCGGACATGGTGGCGCACACTTGTAATCCCAGCATTTGGGAGGCCGAGACTGGAGGATCGCGGTTCGCAGACAGCCTCAGCTACTTTGTGAAGCCCTTTGCAACTCAGTGAGACCTGGTTTCAAAATAAAAAATAAAAAATAGGGCAAGGGGTGTAACTTGGAGATCAAATGCCCCTGGGTTCCATCCCCAGACCCACAAAATAAATAAACAAACAAACAAATAAATAAATAAGTGTGCTAAGACCGGCTTAAAGATTTTGACCTCAGCAACCATGTAATGGGGTTATCATCAACCCAATTGGTACAGCTACAGGTGAAATTGATCAGGAGTTCAGTTTGGGACATATTCTGAGAAAGCTTCCTATAACACATTCAAGTGAGATGTCAAGGGGGAAGGTGGATAATGAAGGAGGAGCTGGGGGTCACACATCTGGAGTGGAAACACATGTGTGGAAAGCATTGTCATATAGTCCTTCAGATTAAGGACCGCCTGTGGCATGAAGAGTGGGGGAGACGGGAGGGGAGAATAGAGACTGGGAAGAACTTACAGTGGTGAGGTAACCCAAAAGAGCAGAAAGAAGGCCCAACGGTGGCATTTTATCAAAGGAGGGAAGTATCAATCACATCAGATCCTGCTGAAGATGGAGAATTTTACCATCAAATTTGACAATGTGAAGGTCACTTGGTGACCTTGAGAAGAATGGTTCCCATGGGTGTGGCAGGAGTGGAAACCTGAATAAGATGAGTTTAAAAGTAGATGGAAAAAGAGAATTGAAGTCAGAAAGCATAAACATTTTGAGTTTTGCTACAAAGAGGGACAAAGAAATGGAGGTAATAGAAGTGGGGTCAAGGGAAGTTTTTTTGGTGGTGGTACTGGGGTTCCTGGAAACCCTTCTACCTCCGGGCTACACTCCCAGACCTATTTTATATTTTATTTGGAAACAGGGTCTCTTAAGTCAGCACGGCTGGCTTCGAACCTGCGGGATCCTCCTGTCTCCACCTCCCAAGCGTGGGGATTACAAGTGTGCGCCACCACGCCCGGCGGGAAGTTATTTTTTTTAATATGGGAGATAGAAGAGCATAAAAATAAATGCTAATGGGAGTAAATCCAGTGAATATATAAATTATAAAGAATATATAAGAGTATAAAATAAAAGAATATATAAAATAAATAGAATAATAAATAGAAAATAAATATAAATAAATATGATAAATATGATAAATATAAATATGTAGAAAATAATATATAAAATAAAATAATACATAAAATAAAGAGGAAAGAATTTCTAGTGTGCAAGGAACTGTAGTTCCCTATCTTGACAGGGGTGCAGGTTATATGATGTATGCATTTGTCAAATCATCAAACCAAAACTTGAGATCTATACATTCCACTGAGAGTATATTATACCTCATTATTTCTCTTTTTTTTGTGTGTGATACTGGGGGTGGAACACAGGGGATTTTCTATCTATACTCCCAGACCATTTTGATATTTTATTTGGAAACAGGGTCTCACTAAGTTGCTGAAGCTGGCTTTAAACCTGTGTGATCCTCCTGTCTCAGCCTCCCAAGCATGGGGATTACAAACCTGTACCACCACGCCCAGCTCAAATTATACCTCATTTCAAAAGAAGTGAGAAGGAAGATGAGGTGGAAGCAAAGGAGAAAGAATAAAATAAAATCCAGGAAAATGGAAGAGTGAATGGAGAAGAGACCTTTGGCACTAAAGGCCTATTTAATTCCATTGACACCGGGGTGGTAATATTTTATTAACCTGCCATAGTCAGCTGCATGGGGGTCACAGGGAGGGAGTCAGATTTATCGAGGGCCCTGGTTTTGCTGGTCAGGTAATACAGTCAATACAGGTATGGAAGGGAGTGTTTACAATGATTGACCACAGTGATTGTACTTTTTTAAATAGGGCTTTCTTGGACATGCACTGTATATCAAGTCATTAACAGACAGAAATGAATGCCGTGGCTATCAAGGTAGAAACGTTCATGTACTTAGGAGAAAATGCTTTCTGTCTCATAATCAGTATCACGGATGCTTGTAGTCAACTCTAATTGAATCTCATTCTATTAAATATATTCGTGTGTCCTTTGGAGATACCTTATTTCAAGGCAAAGTTGTCCTTTGGGAGAATGAGCCAAAATACATGATGCACAGCGGCATGTTCCCGGGCACTAGACCGTGTAGGCCAGTGACACACTTTGCCTTCCTGGGTTTCACGCAGCAAGTTCTGCCATCGCCTTGTGGTAGATGAAGTGAGGAAGAGGACATAGGATCCAGAAGTACAACCAAATGTCCTGTCTCGAACACACCCTTTCTTGCCAAACATCTCAGCTGATGTCCAAATATCACCAGAGTGCCAGACTCCTAGCATAAAGCATTAATCACAAATTAAATTTAAATGGTCTTATTAATCAATTATACTTTATATTTGGATTTATCCTTC
The DNA here is from genome assembly GCF_963383645.1 of Muscardinus avellanarius. Classification (NCBI taxonomy): domain Eukaryota; kingdom Metazoa; phylum Chordata; class Mammalia; order Rodentia; family Gliridae; genus Muscardinus; species Muscardinus avellanarius. The sequence goes on along the minus strand of NC_137795.1, from coordinate 44,617,271 downwards.
CTTCCTTTTGTACTCTCACCTGCAGGAGTGGGGGATGGTGAGTATAGACTGGGGTACTTTCCCACTCCAAGAGTTGGTGAATTACAATACTCAGGCCAAATCTGACGGGGTTTGTTGGTTTATTTTATAAACATAAATTGATAGCCATTGCATAGCCATGACTGTAGAATCACATATTGTCCATAGCTGTTTTTCTCCTGCAATTATAGATTTAAGCAGTTGAGACAGAAAGCGTAAAATACTTACTATTGGTTCTATACAGAAAAAAAAAAATTGCCCGCAACTCCCTATTACTGTTTATTTTCTTTGCCCCCTACTTGCCATAGCTCGCATGTTATATTCCTCTGAAATGTAAGCTTCACAAGGGCAGGGTTTTGTCAATCTAAAAAATAATCAGATTATCCAAAGAATACTGATATTTATTTGGGAATAGAGGAGTGGGAATAGCATTCCATAGTAAACTCTAGGTGTATTCAGAGAGGTTGAGGAAAAGGCAGATTTTTAAAGACAAAACTGAGGAGGATTACATCAGAGATTTTGAAACAATAATCCTTGGTAACACTGATTGGTAACAAGAGTGGCATCAGTCTCTGGTTTAACAGAAAATTGCTGGGCAGATGTTCTTGTAGACGTACTTTTGTAGAAGGCGTGGTAACCTCTATGCAAATGTGTGGTTCTGGCAGAGTCTTTTGTGATAGTGACTATCTGGAAATCATGTATAATTACACTTCTTCATAACTCCACCTTTATTTTGTTGATTTTAGGGTAGACACAAATGGTTCCATTTTGACTCTGACAACTTTTACACTGTAGTCTATGGTATTGACCACTGCCTCTCCAGCACCAAGATCAGTAGGTGACCAATAAATATTTGTTGAGAAATAAATGTCTGTTGATTTATTCTGATTTCACAGTCCCCAAGTGATATTCTTTTATAGTTTGGTTGACTAAAGAAAATGGATGTCTGACCCCCTTTGCTGTTTGCTATGGTTTGAATGCCGCCCCTCTGAAATTCAAGTGTTGTGAAGGTATTAAGAGGTGGGACTTTTAAGAAGTCATCAGGTATCCAGGCATGATGGCACATGCCTGCACTCCCAGTGCTTTTGAGACTAAGATGGGAAGATTGTAAACTGGAGGGCAGCCTAGGTAATTTAGTGAGACCTTGTCTCAAAATAAAAAATGAAAAGGGTTGGAGCTCACCCCCAGGGATTATTTCGTCACTTCAGATATCTCTCCATTAGTGATCGCATCAAAGGTCTGATCTCACTCCCCATTATTAAGATTAAGGCCCTTGTAAAGAAGATTTCATTCAGTGTGTGGCTAGTGTGCACTGCCTTCATTGCAAGCAGAAAACAACCCTCATCAGACTCCTCAATCTGCCAGTACTTTGATCTTGTACTTCTCAACCTCCAGAACTGAGAAAATAAACTTGGGTTCTTTGTAAATTACCCAGTCACAGGCATTCTGTTATGATAACATGAAATAGAGTAAGATACTGTTATATATTTAGTTGTCTACTAGCTGCTATCAGTGCGTTTTTAAACTTTTAAAATAGTATGCATTGAGGATAATTGCCTTATAATTCATCTCAATATTATTAGACAAAATTATTTAGCTCGAACAGATGATAATTAAAGTAATGAAATCATTGACATTTGAAAATGATAGTGTTCATTGATGAATTTCAAAATCCACAATGCATTTAATTTATTGGCATGATATGTACATTTTTGAAGGAATCAAAATAGGAAGCATTAACTACTAAAAATTACATGGTGGGAGCATTATATCCTATATCCTACCTTCTCTCTTTCCTACTAGAAAGGTTCTGAAACATGTATCATAGAGAATAAGTAAGAAAGGAAGGGAGAACAGGAGTAGACATTCATTCCTGCTAACAGATCCTATTTGGCTCTTTCTACCACCATCTCTTGCTCATCTCCCTGGCCAAAAATATCAAAAAGAAATTAGAGAGTAGTAAGAGGTTGCTGAAAGTTGCTTCAAATGAAATAATCAGAAGAAAGAATTTCTAAAATGGCACTTGGCAGTAAGATCTCCCCAGAACATAAACCCAGATGTTACTAGATTGGCAATCACTTGTGAGTTATAGCTCAGGTCAGTGATGAGAGTCCATCATCTCTAAAACAAAATCCAGTGTTGAACCTCAACCTTCACCTCTGCAACCTTGTGGCCACATCACATACTTTTCTTAAACGCTACATTGTCATTTAGATTGTCCTGGATTTTCAATTAAATACATCAAAGATAGTTCTATGAGTGTGTTTTCCTTCTTTTCTACCCTTTCCACTAAATAACAGATTTTTATAAGAGAGTTGAGATGATTATGAATGTATGTTATCAGAAATCTTAACATACAAAGCCAATTTTCTTTTTCCTTTCTTCCTCCAAATATTTGCCTACAGGACATTAAGAAATACATGTGTGGGACTTCGGGAAAGATGGCGACCGAGAAAAGCAGGGCTTAAGAGCCCCGCTAACAACTAATCTCCATTACCACAAAATCAGCGCCTTTCATAGCCAGAAAACACCATCACCAGAGAAACAAAAAAATCACCAGGCTCCAGAGACAAAGCGGACTGAGAACAGAGCTCAGAGCCACAGAGGAGATACACCGGCCTCACGCCCGAGACCGCGGCAGCAGCGCCATACTGTCGGCGGCAGCGGCGACTTCACCAGACTGCTACAGCAAGCCGAGGTGAGCCGCTGCGGAACAGCCAGGCGGGATTTCTCGCTGCAGGTAAAATCTAAAGCTCCCAGTGGCTGAGCTCAGCACACGCTACAGGGATTCAGAGTGGAAATCAAAACCAAGAAGAAATACACCAGCCTCACGGCCAAGGGCATAGCAGTGGCGCCATATTGCCACCGGTGGCAGCAGCACCGAATTCACCAAATCCAGTACAGCTACATCTGCGTACTCAAGAACAGTGAGTCAAATTGCGGGCCACAGAGGAGAAATCCCAGTACTATACTCCCTGGGACTTGACCCAGTGGGGGAGGGGTGGTGGCAGAGATATCACACCATAGGAGAACGTGCAACCTGGCACCCCCCACAGTCTAAAGCAGCCTCTATCGACTCTCTGGGTCGGAGACTCTGTGATACAACCCAGTAAAGGAGTAGTGGGGTCTGAGATACTACAGACTTGAGATCCAGAACACCTTAAGTGAAGTCATAGTGACCCAAGGGAAGAACCCAGAGAAGGCACAAACTTCCGAAATCATGGGAAAGAGGAATAATACTGGAGCAATGAATGCCCACAACCCCACAACATCAGAACCCGATAAAACTGAAAATCAGATTTCTAGAAGATCAAATCAGGAAAATAACTGTAGAAATAATGGAGGTGCTTCGAAAAGAACTCAGAGAGAGCCAAAAAGAGATAAAGGATGCAATTGATGAAGTAAAGGCCTCAATTCAAAGCACAAACAACCGATTAGAACACATGGAGAACAGAATCTCGCTCTTAGAAGATGATCATTCCAAAAATGAACGCATAGTTTCTAATCTAGGAAAAAATATCCGACAGCAGTAATCTGATATTGAAGAAATATGGGCCCATTTTAAGAGAGATAACCTAAGAATAATTGGAATAGAGGAGGGAAAAGAAAGTGAAACCAAAGGGATCAACAATCTCTTCAAGGAAGTAATAGCAGAAAATCTTTCAAACATAGAGCAAGAGGTTGATACACAGGTCCAGGAAACTTATAGAACTCCCTTTAGACAGGACCAGAGAAGAGGATCCCCACGCCACATAATTGTCAAAATGACCAATGTGGAAGCCAAGCAGAGAATCTTAAAGTCAACAAAAACAAAGGGCCAAGTGACATTCAGAGGCAAACCAATTAGAATCACTCCAGACTTCCCAAACCAAGTCATGAGAGCCAGAAGGGCTTGGAGTAACATATTCCAAACTCTGAAAGAAAACAACTTCCAGCCAAAAATTTCCTACCCAGCAAAACTTTCTATCAAATTAGATGGAGAAATAAGAAGCTTCCATAACAAACAGAAACTGAAGGAATTTATGTCTTCAAAACCAGCACTAGAGAAAATACTCAAAGAGATTAACTACAAAGAAGAAATAGGTAACACACACCAGAACCAGAGAAACAAGAGTTTCCATCCAACAGACAACTAAGACTGGTTATCTGTGGAGATTCATTATTTATGTTAGTCTTTTACCTATCTCTAAAGGGTATTGTTTGCCTTTATTGTTGTTAATTTTTAGGATTTCTAGTTGGAATATTAATATACCTTCAAATATAGCATTTGGAAATATTTTATCCCATTCTATTAGTAACTGTTAACTCTGTTTACATTGTCTTTGGATATACAATATTTTTTTTTATTTTTTAGGGAGTTTGTATACTCTCCTGTTGCCTGTGCCATTGAAATCATATCCAAGAAATCACTGCCAATTTCAATGTTGTGAGGTTTTATGACCCAGATTTTCTCCTAAAAGTTTATAGTCTTAAGATTTATATTTAGGTCTTTTATCTATTTTGAGTTAATATTTGTATATGGGATTAGGTAAGAATCCAACTTTATTCTTTTCCATGTAATTATTATGTTTCAACAATATTTAGTTAAAAGATTATTATTTCCACCACCAAATGTTCGTGGAAACCTTGTCAAAAATAACTTGACAATATAGGGAAGAATTTATCTCTAGGCTTTTATTTAACTCCAATGGTTTATATATCTGCCTTTAGAATAGTACTACACTGTTTCAATTATTGTAGCTTTATATGGTTTGAAATCAGAAAATATATATCTTCTAGCTTTGTTCTTCTTCAAGATCGTTTTGGGTATCTAGAGTCCATTTTCCATATTAGGATAGATTTTTTTTCTGAAAAATAAATATATAAATATATGATAGTTTCACCTAAAAAAATAGAAAAAAAAATATTCTCTGGTAAGAAAGAAAGCAAAAAGAAATATTGAAATGTTATCTTTAAGTCATCAAAAGCTTGGTATCAGACAAATGAAACTGTTATGTGAGATTATCATTTTTAATTTTGGATAAATTGCTATAATACTAGATGTCAACCACTAAGCCAAGCATGGGAGGAAGGGATGGGGAGAGAATGGGGTGGGGTTCAGGTGGGAGCTGACTGGGCGATGTGTGCATGTATGTCTACAAAAGTTTGTATCCCACTATGATGTATGAATACAGTGCACCAATAAAAAAAAATAAAATAAAATAAAAATATCAAATAGAAAAAAAAAGAAATACATGTGTATGGGGGAGTGTGCTTCTTATTTTACGTTTGTTGTTCCTATGTCAAGAATGCCTATTGTAGTGGTTTTATTTAAATAGGAGGTTTACTTCCCTTCTATGAGTTCCATGTGAAAGAAGTTCCCAAGGTTAGGAATAAACAATACACAATGCCATACTTCCCCATGGAAAAGCCACATGGAAACCTAAATATACTTTTTTATAGCATGTGTTTATTTGACTTTCCCTGACTATCTGATACAGCACCTCTAATACCCTCTGTACCCTTGCCCTGCTTATCCTTCATAGCATGGGCCATTGTGTTATTATTACATTATTCAGGTATTAGCTTATTTTCTGTCTCCCTTTCTAGCATGAATGCTTCACAGACTTACACTCCACTGAATCCCCAGAGCTTAGAACAGTGTCTAAAATTCAGTAGGTATTTTATAGACTCATTCCTTAGTACCCACCCGGGACTGGTTTCGGACCTCTGGCAGATACGAAATCTGAGGATGCTCAAGTCCCTTATATGAAGTAGCAGAATATTTAAATATAACCTACGCACATCCTCCCATATATTTAAATCATCTCTGGATTACTTATATTACCTAATACTATGTAAATGCTGTGTAATTGTTATGCTGTATTGTTTAGGAAATAGTAACCAGCTGGGCGTGGTGGTGCACACTTGTAATCCCTGTTCTTGGGAGGCTGAGAGGAGGATCATGCAGGTTTGAAGAAGCCTCAGCTGGCTTAAGAGACCCTGTTTCCAAATAAAATATAAAATGGGTCTGAGAATGTAGCCCGGAGGTAGAAGACCCCTGGGTTCCATCCCCAGTACCACAAAAATAATAATAATAATAATAACCAGAAAAATGTGTGTACTTGTTTAGTACTACACAATTTTCCCCTAAATATTTTTGATCCTTGGTTAATTAAATCCAAGGATGCAGGACCCACAGATACTAAGGACCAACTGTATGTTCGTTGGGTGTAACAGAAGCCCTTCTGTGCTCTTCCTGATCCCGTGACATCTTTGTGACCCTTTCTGTACTTTTTGTTACAAAGCCCCCACACATCCAACTTGCCTTTCTACCATTGCTGTGGGGCTCCTGGAGCTGTTCTCTGCACCAGGCAGCTGCTGCCTGGTGCAGGGAACTGGAGCTTGTGGGTGTTTGCTGCTTCTCTAGGCAGCCGCAGCCAATGACTGATTGGAAGAGGAGAGTCTGTAGGAAGAGGAGAGTCCTGCTCACTCACCTACAGCGCCCAGCGCAGGCTTGCTTCTGGGAAGCCTGATCCAAGACACTGAGTGGTTGAATGAGTGCACTATAAGATTTTGCACAAACTCAAATAACTGTTGGAAATTTCACAGTAACAACAAAAATGTCCACCTTGTTTTTTATTTTATTTTATCCAAAACAGTAATGGGTTGAGATTTTCTACCAGAATCTATAACAAAATCAATTACCCAGAGAGTATTTTAGAAAGGGCTCAGCTTCAAAAGTAATTTCATGAACAACAATTATAATCCACTGGAAAAAATAATGACTGCTCAGTTTTCATTAACCATCCAGAATAAAACTACTTTGAATTAGGCTGTGATTTGAAAAGCATTGCTCTTTTAACAACAACTGAACAAAGAAAAATTAAAAATGCATTTGCTTTTAACGCCTCCTGCTTCTCATAACTCCCTACTAATATCTTCATTTCCCAGTCGAAATGCAGATAAAATAAGTTTGCTTTGCATTCTCTGGTATATCATTAGAAAAATGGCATGTCTATTTGCATAACTAATTTTGATTAAATTGCACTTGATCTAAATACCAGATTTGTTTCTTCAAATGCCCTTTACTTAGCTTGCACTGTGTCTAGAAATTCACGATGGCTTTCATTTTAATCATGATTTTCTTGATAATGTATAGCTCCAAACTTGTGTATCTAATTCAATTGGTTTAAAAAAATTTCTCCCTCCCTCTCCCTCTCCCTCTCCCTCTCCCTCTCCCTCTCCCTCTCCCTCTCCCTCTCCCTCTCCCTCTTCCCCTCCCCCTCCCCCTCCTCCTCCCCCTCTCCCCCCTTTCTCTCTCTCTCTCTTTCTCTTTCTCTCCCCCCTCCATCTTAGACAGCATTTCTTCTAAAAATAACTATTCCTACCTATTGTTCCACTAAGATATTTAACTCAGAGATAAGGATGCAATCAGAGACCAAATCCCAGTCCCTTCCCTACAATCAGGCTGACTCTAGTGATTACCTTGATGCTCACTAGTGATGCAGTGATAGGAACTTGCTAAAACAAGAATTTAAATAAGACAATTTAGCACTCTCATGACATTTGATATCCACAACAAAGGAAGTGGTTTTGTAAAGAGATGTTTACAACAGTACATACATATTTAGTTTATCATTTGGGGAACATACTTAGTTTTCTCATTAATACAAAAGTTAAATATAAGCCAAAGGTGATAGTGCATACTTGGTAGTGCATCCCAGTACTTGGGAGGCTGAGACAGGAGGATCTCAGGTTCACAGCCAGCCTCAGCTACTTAGTGGGGCCTTCTGCAACTTAGCGAGACCCTGTTTCAAAATAAAGAATAAAAAGTAGGGCTGGGGGTATAGCTCAGAGGTAGAATGCCACTGGGTTCAATCTCTAGTATCACAAAAGAAGTTAAATATATCTAGATATGATTATTATATGTTACATATTATGTGTTCTCATATACATACATACATACATACGTACATAGTTACATATAAGCAAGTGACCAATAAGCAAGAAGTAGTAATTATTTCATGCTGGCAGGCAATCTTATCTACTAAGTTATCCTTAATATTTTCATAACTTAGTAAGTATTTAGGAATCATGCATAGATTTAAGAGCTGTTGCCGGGCATGGTGGTACACGCCTGTAATCCCAGTACTTTGGGAGGATGAGACAGAAGACTGCAGGTTCAAGGCTAGTCTCAGACATTTAGTGAGACCCTGTTTTAAAGTAAAAAGTTAAATAGGTGTAGGGGTCTAGCTCAGAGACAGAATAGCACTGAGTTCAACCCCATTACCAAAAGAAAAGAAAAAGTTGTTGGGAACAAGGTCAGGAACTTCGCTAGTTAAGTCACAACCCACAAAATTACTCGCATTTTTTTTTATTCACTATTCCTTTGATTGGATTGGACACACACTAACTGAAATCATTCAGGTCATCTTACAACCAAATCCACCTGGCTCTATTAAATATGATGAAGAACCATGTTGATTCTGATGGTAGTGAAAATAGTAAGCACAAGTGCCCCTGAAAAAAATGTTAACCAAATTAGTCTCAGTTCTTTACAAACATAATAGTAAGAGTTGCTTACTTCCCCCCTCCCCCATCACATAGCCAAGATACACACCTTCCCACCAGCAATAGTGACTCATTTCTGCAGTGATTTTTAACTGAGAAATTCATGGGATGCACATCAGAAGGGAGGGGCTTAAGGAAAAAAAAGCCCTGTGCTGGGGACTGCACCAACCTCACCTGCTGTGCCCACAGCATGAAAAGCTGAGCTAATCAGTGGCTTCGTGGGTTTTGGAAAGCAAAGAAGGTCTTTTATCTGATCCTCAACTCTCACCCCATTATGAATCCAGAATTCTAAGATCAGAGGCAGATAAGAACCTGACCTCCCTGAGAGAGGTAAAATATTTAAAGTTTTCTGTCATTTATAACCAGTGGACTTGCATTCACCAGCCTCTACTTGGGGACCAGTTCTACCTAGCCATATTCTGCAGCAATTTCATTCTGGGATCCTGTTGCCTCCCAGGGTTGCAGGAGGCTGAGCATGGGCCCTTCTATTCCATTCACACACCTCTCTCTTCCCACCAAGTACTGGGGTTGGGAGAGGAGGGGAGATTATATTTTTAATTTGAGCTAACGTCTTTTCTATTACTATTTCTGATCTAGATAAGTTGTCTTTTACATAACCCATTTCACAACACACTGATACAGTTCTGGGAGCCAAATCAAGAATCTCTGTGCTCTCACCTTCTCCTCCCTCCCTTAAATCAATGAGCATGAACAAAAATTCATTAAAATGTACCCTGTGATATCATAATTTAGTCATAACATGACTACCATGAACTCCAGGTGTCCTACCAGCCCTCATTCTCAAACGAGTTTAGGATAATCATAACGCTGTAGGATGAATTAGGGGATGACTTGGAGGAAGGACAAACGGACCACACGGATGTCAGGCAACATTAAATCAGAGGACAGAGGCAGACAGTAGATTTCTGCCAACAAACCTGGACATTTCCTCAATCTACATGAAAGCCTTGTCTCGTTCGGGTATTAAATTCAGGCATTTAATTCATTGATATTAAACTATAACAAAAAACTACCAACAAGATAGCCAGTCAGGCCTAGGGAAATGCCAGACAGCTAAACTACAGGGACTCTTTCTGGACACTTCACAAGCCATAAAATAACTCAGCTCCACAGCTTAAGTTTTGAATTATTTTTAGATCCTGCTTTTTCCACTCTGTATTGTAGACATTGCTGCACATAATTGAATGGAAAAGGAGAAAGAAGGAAATATAGGCATGAAAGAAATGTATGTTTTTGTCTCAAATAATATTCAAAGAAGCAAGGAAGGCAGGTCACATTAGTTCATCCAGATCCAACATAGTGGCAGCGTGGGCTGGGTTTTGCCTATGAGGAACAAAAGCAAACATATTGCAAGAATGGTTTGGGAGTTAGAATCAACAAAAGCTGAGGTCTGTTAGATGCAATTTGTGAGAGGCAAGAAGGGTCAAAGAGAACCACAGGTTTTTGGCATGAACATCTGGACAGATGGTGATATCATGGACTGAATCGAAAAACACAGGAAGGAGAGAGGGCTTCGGTGGGAGGAGTGATGTGTTCAGCTCTGGACCACTGGTTGTGAGATGGCCCTGGGACATCTCAGCAAATTTCCAGAACACTGTCACCAATCAGAAGAGGAAGCAGTGAGCTGGATGAGTAGTGACAAACTGTGCAACCTTTTGTTCTCAGCAGCCAGGGAGGCCTCTTAAAGATGGGCTGGCTGATTGGTGATTAAGTACCTGAAAAGGGAGCCATTCATCCCCCATGGAGTGCTGATAAGCCATCAACACACTGTGCTGCTCTTAATATTGCTCTCAAAGAGCATCTCTGGAAAATTAAATGCCAATTCCAAACCCAAACTTTGTCTTTCAGTAATATGGAAGGCAAAATAAAATGGCATTCAAGGGTATGTAAGTGATCATTCCATGCTAAGCGGTATCAGGCTTCATGGATATATTTTGGTATTCATGAATCTTCGGAGGTATCTTCTTGTCATTGTTCATTAACCAACCTTCTTTGCTCAATCTATAATTTTGAACCCTGAGCTAGACTATGTTTGTGTCACCCTACAGGGGAAAATCTGAGAAAAGATGTAGTTTAATACTAATTAATAAATTCTTTCTGTCTGTCTTCAATGGCAACCGATCCTGTATAGACATATATCTTGACAAAACGAATAATTTTTACCTCAAATTGAAATCCAATGTAAACAGAAGAATATTTTCATATTGCTTTTATAGGCTAGGGATATCAGTATTTATCTGTGTCACAAATCTAAGTTAATTTGGTCAATTAACAAGCATCAGATTAGAAGTAAGATTGTCATGTCTACAAACTCCATCCAAGGGGATGAGAGTACAGTAGAAGTCTCAGAACAAATCACTGCTGTGTATGCAAGTTTATTAATCAGGAACAAGGCCTGGTTACTCTAAGTCTCCACTCTCTGCCTGTTGGTAATATTCTTGTTCAGATAAAGATTCAAGGCAACTTACAAGGATACAAAAGAGAAAACTGAAAATTGTCCCAGAAGAGATGTTGATGAAGGAGCATTTCATGCAAAAGGAACACACACACACACACACACACACACACACACACACACACACTGTCTAAAGAAATGAAAAGGCATGTTATATTAGAAGAGTTCAATGTCGGAGACAACATGATGTATATTCCCAGGCAGGAAAGGAGTGAGAGGACATATGAGATCATGAAATATGAAGCTTGAAGCATGGAGCCTGGAAGCTGCTTTGCACTGGTGAAGACTGTGCTCAGGTGGAGTAACAGGAATGCAGAAGCAGAGCCGCGCCCAGATACTTACAAGGATTATTCCCTTACCTCAGATGTTTCTCCATTAGTGGCCTCATCAGAGGGGTCGCAAATCAATGGACTTAACATGGCAACCCTCCTCTATCATATTTTATCCTCTTGCCCTGTTTTATTTTTTGTAACAGTTAATACAACTACCATTATAAGTGTATTTCTGTCCATTGCTTATCTTCCTTCTGAGGAGGTAGAAAGAAATAGGCAGATAGGGAAAAGGCCTCGGTAGAAAAAGTTAATTTCCTGAGTTTTCTGAGGGGCGACAAATATCTGAAATTCCAAAGGCTCAGAGATAAGAAGGACCAGAGCTTCACAAAGCCATCTGTTTACTAATCAACAAACCCAGGAGCCCCTCACCAGCAAGTCTGAAAGGAGATTCTGCAAGGACTTGCAAATACCCTATGCAAATCCTGAGAGCTGCTTCCCAGAATTCCCAAAGTCACCCTAACCAAAAGAGGTCGCAAACGGTCAGGCCTTTGCCTTAGTCGGATGGCAAATTGGGGCTTTTCCCTCTTGGGACCCCCTCCCCTTTTGGTGAGCTGTTCTCTCTCTCTCTCTTGCAGGTCGTGTTGGCCCTGAGAGAAGGCAGAGTGCAACTGAGGGCACGTGGCTCAGGCACTCTTGGGTAGTGACCTGAAGGCCTCTGCTGACATCAAGGCTGACCAGGGCCCCTAGGGGTGACCTGCACCTCTTTTCTGGAAGATCGCATGGACTCTGGGAGAAAGTAGTTTGCATCTGACGGCACTTGGCTCGGGCAACACTCGGGGAGTGACCTAAAGGCAACTACTGGACACCAGAAGACCCGACAGCCCGAGTGGTATTCTGCCTCTTTTCCTATTCTCTTCTGGCAGATCGCTTGGACTCTGGAAGAAAGCAACCTGCAACTAAAGGCAGTTCGGCTTGAGCTACTCTCAAGTATTGTCCTGAAGGCAGCTGCTGGACCCAGAGTTCCAGCCCCTTTGGGGGCGTTCAGCCACCCTTCCCCATTCCCTGCTATTTCCAATAAACCTTTTACTCCCCTTCCTGAGGTCTACGGGTGTCATTCTTCGCTCACCGTAGACAAGAACCCTGTAAGGAAATGCCGAGTTTCTTCTCAAGAAACTCCGTTTCATCTATGATGAAACCCCAGGTTTCTTCTCAAGAAGCCCCCTGTTTCATCTTGGAGGCTCAGAAGAAACCCCCATTTCACTTCTCTAGATATAAGTTCTAAAGGCATGCATTTTCTCTGTTTTCTCTATTGCCAACATTCCAATGTTTGTCACACAAGAGATTCACTTGTTGAGTTGATAGGTTAGAAAGACTAGATGGGTAGATGGATGAATGGATGGGTAGGTAGGCAGATAGGTAGGTAGGTAGATAGGTAGAAGATTAGATAGATAGATAGATAGATAGATAGATAGATAGATAGATAGTAGACAGATAAATGGATGGATGCATGCATTTTAAGTGGCTACACTTCAAAAACAAACTGGATGTGGGAGATGGAAAGGAGAAAGCACCAAGGAGATAATCCAAAGCTTTCAGCTCAGTTCTTTGGGCAGCTGTGAATGCCATTAACCAAAAGAAGTAGAACAGGTTTGAGGGGAAATGAAGCATTGAGTGAGGAAACTATGAACTTGATTTTGGACTTCTGAATTCAAGTTGCCTATGAAACCTCCCAGACTAGTTGTTCACGAGGCAGCTGGGAATGTGGATATGAAGTGAAGGAGAAAGGAACTAGACATGTAGTGGTCATCTGAGTTTGGGTTATAGGCAAAGCCATGTAATTTTTCAGGAAGAGGCATAAAGGAGGAAGAAAGCTGTGACTGTACTTTGCAGGGAGAAAGCACCCCTTAATGGGCTAGCAGAGAAAAGGGAAGCAGAGAGATTTAGCAAAGGCAAAGGAGTAGGAAACCAGAGAGAAACTGTTACTAATTGGACTAAGGGAGTACATTTTCAGTTGATAAAGTGGCCTGTTTCCAATGCAACACCTTTAATGAAAAGACTAGTGAGGGAACCCCAAAGAAAATGTCTAGAACATTCCCACAGGAATTCTTATTATGTATCTTGGTGTATAATTTTCTTTTTGTGGGTCTAGAGATGGAACCCAGGGACGTTCAACCTCCAAGCTACACCCCCTGCCGTTTTATCTTTTATTCTTTATTTTGAAACAGGGTCTCATTCAGTTGCAGAGGGCCTCTCTAAGTAGCTGAGGCTGTCCGCGAACCGTGATCCTTCGAGCTCAGTCTCCCGAGAGTGCTGGGATTACAAGTATGCGCCACCACGCCCGGCTCATGGTGTATGATTTAGTAAACTGCTGTTACCGCTATGACTTGTTTTCTCTTCTTTTTCTTTTTGTGGTACCAGGGATGGAACCCAGGGGTATTCTACCTCCAAGCTACACCTGAAAAACATGTGCTAAGTGAGATTAGTCACAAAAAAAATAAGAAATCAGTGCTCTCCCTAATATGCAGGAGCTAGAGAGAAAATAGGTGATAGGAGGAACTCTAGATGAAGAAGGAGAAACTACAGATGAACAAATAATGCGACCCAACTGAGGGGAATTGGAGGGGGGAGAGGGAAATTCCACAATGTACATGATGTAAATTTGAAAGAGGTCAAAGTCAATCACTAAGCCAAACATGAAAAGGGAATGGGGTGGGAACTGAGTGATGTGTGCATGTGTGCCTCTACCATCTTGTACTCCATTAAGATGTATGACTACGAGCCAGGCATGGTGGCGCACACTTGTAATCCCTGCACTTGGGAGGCTGAGACAGGAGGATCACGCAGGTTCAAAGCCAGCCTCAGCTGGCTTAAGAGACCCTGTTTCCAAATAAAATCTAAAATAGGTCTGGGAGTGTAGCCCAGAGGTAGAAGGCCCCTGGGTTCCATCCCCAGTACCACCAAAAAGAAAAAAGATGTATGACTACAATGCACCAATAAAAAAAAAAACTTAATTATATTAAAAAAGAAAGAAAGAGGGTCTCATTGGTTTGCAGATGGCCTCACTAAGTTGCCGAGGCTGTGAAACTGTGATCCTCCTGTCCCAGCCTCCCAAGTACTGGTATTATAGGCATGCGCCACCATGTCCAGCTGACTTGTTTCCTTTTTAAAAATTTTCTGCCAGCCTTAGAATAATTTCTAGATCTAGAGACAAAAATTCTACTTCAGTAGTTGACAGCTTCAGTTGTCTCTGTGAACAGATAAAGCCATGTTAAATGGGACATTAATCTGAGTCATTTAATAACACCACAACTGCAACTGCTTGGGCTGATTATTAGTGTGTACTCACTAGCTAATGAGCTCCTGGCTTGTGTAATTAAAAATAAAACAATATCAAGTCATTGTATTGAATATGATGTGCAAACATAATAGTGTGTCATTAATTGGAGTAAATGGGGCATTTCAAAGAAGCAGCGATGAGCTCTTAGCTAAAGGTGTTAAGATTTTCTCTGGATTCCAGCCTGTCTTTTCTTCCCTCTCCTCTGTTCTCCCACATCCACTCTATCCACCCTGAAATTGCTCTCTCCACATCAGAACCCAACACTTCCTGCCTGAGTGCGATTTGCTCAGCGTGCTCATCTGCTGTTTCTGACCTGATCACCGTCCACCTACACCCTCTCTTGGTAAGCTGTTCTTTGGTTTCTCTGATACCAGTGCTTTAGTCTGAATGTTTATGCCTCCCCACCCCATCACCAAATTCTTCTGTTGAAATCCTAACCCTCGAGGCAGTAGGAAGGGGGGCATTTAAGGTAATTAGGTCATGGTGGAGCCCTCAAGGGCAGGATTAGTGCCCTTATAAAAGAAGCCTTAGAGAGCTCTCTTGGCCTTTCAGCTGGGAGGTAACAGCCTAAAGATGGCCCTCTATCAACAGCCTCACCAGACAGTCGGCCAATGCTTTGACCTTGGATACCCATGAGAAATAAATTTGTTTTTTACAGCTACCCAGCTTATAGTAATTTGTTATGTCGTAGCTCAAATGGATTAAAACAACAAAGTTCTATTGGTTCTCTCTATATTTCTTCTTTATTTCTATGAATGGGTGTATTTTTCTTCTTCTACTCTAACTGTAGCTGTCTCCTAAAATTCAATCTTTATTTTACAATCTTTCTACTATACTCGCCCCTTGTTTCCTCTACTTCTGTGTTTTTCCAAAATTTTTAAATTAGTCTTATAGCTTATAATAACCTTCTCTGTTATTTTTGCTGTTGTACAGAACAGTATCTTATATGGTTATATACAAAATATTATATACAGTGTACTTACAAGGATGTGGCCTGCTCAAGTAAGAGGTCATTTTAGAAGATTTTTTTATATTAGCAATAAAGATAGATTAGGATATGGATAGATAGATAGATAGATAGATAGATAAGGATATATAAGATAGATTAGATATATAATATATATGTATATATATAGAGAGAACATCTATAACATTTTGAGAAGGAATATATGGGAATATCTGAGGATTATCTAAGAATAAGATTGGGCAGAGTATAATTCAGATTGAGGACATGTTAAAATTAGTTCAATTAAGAAAATATCAACTCAGAAGTAAAATTATATTAAAATTAAATAGCTAATCTTGGGGCACTATGCTAGGTGATAATTTACATACATTTTAAAAGGCACTCATATTACATCTAATGGAAGCTATTATTAGAGAATTCATTATAGAGGTTAAAAGTTCATTTATTTATTTCACACATTTTATTCAAAAAGGATATAATTAATCTAGTTGGGCATGGTGGCACACCAGGTACCTGGGAGGCTGAGAGAGGAGGATTACAGGTTCAAGGCCAGGTTTAGCAGTTTAGCGAGGCCATCAGCAATTTAACAAGATCCTGTTTCAAAATAAAGAAAAAAGAGAAAAGAACTAGGGGCGCAGGTCAGAGGCAGACTACCCTTAGGTTCAAGCTCCGGTACCACAAAAAGAAAAAAGAATGCACTTAATCTAATATGATATGTGTTTTGCTACATATTTAAAGTATATCTTTTGTCTACAAGCTTTAAAGCCCTAAAGTCTTCTAATAGGTCTTTTAGGAAATAAAGTATAAGTAAAATTGACCCATTCATAAGATTATTAAGTTTTCAGTCAGCTGGGCTGACACTGGGCGTGGTGGCACAAGCCAGGTGTGGTGGCGTACAGTTGTAATCCGAGCATTTGGGAGGCTGAGACCGGAGGATCGCGGTTCATGGACAGCCGCAGCTATTTAGTGAGGCCCTTTGCAACTCAGTGAGACCCTGTTTCAAAAATAAAGAATAAGAAATAGGGCAGGAGGGTGTAGCTCAGAGGTAGAACGCTCGTGGGTTCCATCCCAGTACTATTAAAAAAAAAAAAAATCAGGTACTAGATTTATCCTGGCGCCTACTGTCAGAAAATTCTTAGAGCCGAAGCAAATCAGTGATTTGTTTAAAGAAATAGAGAATGGAAAAAGTTAGTCAAGTGCAATTTAAAAATAAAATTAATAATTTTATTTTTTTGTGGTACTGGTGTTCCTGGAAACCCTTCTACCTCCGGGCTGCACTCCCAGACCTATTTTATACTTTTTATTTGGAAACAGGGTCTCTTAAGCCAGAGAGGCTGGCTCCAAACCTGTGTGGTCCTCCCGTCTCCGCCTCCCAAGCGCGGGGATTACAAGCGTGCGCCACCATGCCCGGCTAAAAAATTAATAATTTTTTGAAACCTTGAGTCCCTTAGCCGGGCGTGGTGGCACACACTTGTAATCCCAGCATTTGGGAGGTTGAGACTGGAGGATGGCGATTTGCGGACAGCCTCTGCTACTTGTGAGGCCCTCCGCAACTTAGTGAGACCCTGTTTCAAAATAAAGAATTAAAAAATAGGGCAGGAGCTGGGTGTGGTGGTGCACGCTTGTAATCCCCACGCTTGGGAGGCAGAGACAGGAGGATCGCGCAGGTTTAAAGCCAGCCTTGCTGGATTAAGAGACCCTATTTCCAAATTTAAAAAAATATAAAAATAGGTCTGGGAGTGTAGCCCAGAGGTAGAAGGGTGTCCAGGAACCCCAGTACCAGCAAAAAAAAAAAAAAAAAAAAATAGGGCAGGGGTATAGCTCAGAGGTCAAATACCCCTGGATTCCATCTCCAGACCCACAAAAAAAAAAATTGAGTCTCAAATGCAATTAGTGATGTTAAAGATGTTGTTATCCCTTCACCTAGACTCCTTTCCCATTTCTGACAAAACTATCATTATTTCCCTGGCCCTGGCCCACAGGTTTTATACCTTAGATCGGGTTTTATACCCAATTCTTGCTGATATCCAGGCTGCCTATAACTATTACTCATTTTCCTGCTTCACTTTCAGAGTCTCTGGTCTAGGCCATAAGTACTACAACATAGATACTATGGATAAATGTCCCCCCAGAGGCCCATGTGTTAAGCCATGGTGTTGCTGGGAGGTGATGGAGCTTTTGAGAGGTGGGGCCTACTAGGAGGAAGTTGGGTCATTGGGGGAATTCTCTCAGCAGGTGTTGTGAGACTCCAGTCTATTCTTCGTCCTCTCTTTCTACTTCCTGGCCACCATTAGGTGAACAGTTTGCTCCCTGCCATAATATACTGCTTCACCATAGCCCAAACGCAAATAGAAACAACTCAGCATGGACTTAAACCTCCAAAACTGTGAGCAAAAATAAGCCTTTCATTTTAAGTGGGTCATGTCAGGTCTTTTGTTACAGTGATAGGAAGCTCATTGACACAGTGAGAATGACGTAGTTACTTCACTGATCCTCTGATCCTAATCTCACTACCTCCCACTATTCTTCACATGGTGAATCTGTCCTGTGATGACATGGTTCCTCAACTGAAGAATGTTCACAGGCTTACTGCTCCTGTGAAAACCAAACTAAGAACCTGAGATTAGGTCCTTTGACTGTAAAATAACCATGTTGGTCTCAAAGAGTAGTTTTCAAACATTTGAACATCCCAAAACATAAACCAAATTAAAAGTAGTCACTCAAGTTAAAATATACAAAACAACCAGATCCTACCCACTACCCTGCTCAGGTAGCTTCCACAGACTTTCTTATAGCTGTAACACTCTAGGAATCTCTCCTGAACTTATATTAATGTCTTCCATCAAATGGCCTTGTCTTTCTTCACCAAACTCAGGTTTTTCCATTTCCCCACAGGGTTCAGGACCGAAGTCCAGATGCCCACAGAGAAGGACAATCCCAACGTCCATTCCTCATCTAAAACATTTGCAGGTCCAGTGTTGCCAAATATTTTCATTTTTCAAAAAAGGTAGAATTTTGGATCTTTCTTTTAAAAAGAAGAGATTTATTTTCTTTAGTGTTTGGAGTTTTGATAGTTATTTGTATGTGTCAGTTTGGTCAGGGTATGGCGCCCAGGCGCTTAGTCAAACATCAGTCTAGGTATTGCTCTAAAGGTATCTTATACATCTGGTTAACATCTATGGTTAGTTGACTTTAAACAAAGAAGATTATTCTTGATAATGGGGTGGGAGACTCATCCAATCAGCTGAAGCCCTCCAGAACTAAGGTTTCCCAGAGAAGAAGTAATAAAGAATTCTGCCTCGAGACTATAAAACAAAAATCCTATCTGAATTTTCAGCTGGCTGACCTACCTTACAGATTTCAAACTTATCACGTCTCACAATCACACAGAACAGTTTCTTAAGAAATTAACCTCTAGCAGTCAGTAGACTTATGATGGTCTAGGTCTGGACTGTCCCCCAAAGACTCATGTTCAGAGGCAGGACTTGTAGGAAATGACCGGATCATGAGGACTCTGACCTCACCACTAGATTAATCCATTTGGTGAATTAATCATTTGAATGGACTACTGAGGGATGGGAGAAACTGTAGCAGGTGGGTCATGGTTAGAGGAAGTGGGTCATTGGGAGTGTCATCCCTCCACCCTGCTCTGCCTCTCAGGGGCCATGAACAACAGCTTTCCTCTGCCACGCCCTTCCACAACAACCCTCTGCCTCACCTCAGGCCTAGAGCAACAGAGCTGGCCAACCCTGAACTGCAACCTCTGAAACCGTAAGCCAAAATAAAGCTTTCCTCCTCGTCATTGTTTGTGTCAGATATTTTGGTCACAGCAACAAAAATCTGACTAACACAGAGACAGAAACAGTCTATGTATGTGTATGTATGCTTTCTATATATACATATATGTATGCTTTGTATATATACATAATATGTATATATTATGTTATTTATCCACATATTATGTTATAAATAACATATAACACATGTGATATATATATATATATATATATATATATATATATATATATATGTCGCGTCCCTAGGGCTCCGGCCCACAGAGCCCCAGGAAAGAAGACACAAACGCCGAGTCTGTTGACGATGCTTCCTCTTTAATGCTTCCCTTTAATGCTTCCCCAGCGTTCCCCTGCGTTCCCCAGCGTTCCCCTTCAATGCGCACAGCAGGCAAATATATCAGTCTCATAACCCCTCCCTCATCACTCCACCAACCCCAAGCTTCCCGTAGCTAGGGCATGCGCATTTCTAACCCTCTCATAGGCGGGCTGGTGGTAGCACGAGGCGCTGCGTCACTAATCATCCGTAGGACACCTGATAGAGCTCACTGCGCAGGCTCAGGGCACCGCCAGCCTCGTGAGCCTCGTGACTTGGCAACATGCCTAGGCGCCATCTTGAGTCCACGCTGGCAACAAGCCTGGGTGCCATCTCGGTCCAGCCGAGTGGGCCCCGATATATATCATACACAATATAAATGCACATGTATATTTTACTGGTTCTGTTTCTCTAAAGAACACTGATAAAGTAGCTGACTCAAATTTTTGTGAAACTCCAAGTGGGCCAAAAACATGCATGGACCTCATCCTATCTGCCAGCTATCCATTTGTAACCTCAGTTCCCTCACAGTCAAGCCCATCTCCTCAAGAGTCACTTTCACACACAATCGTTCCCACCACTGTACCCTCCTCTGTCCTAGAAAGCCTCTCCTGTTTTACCTTCCCAGACATCAACTGTTTCCTAAGGACATGAAGCTCCAGGATCTTCTCTTTTAGGAGGCTTCTGTGATATTTGACACCATGATGATTTCCACACATTGCTTTTAATTTCTTCTGTATTGTGTGTGTGTGTGTGTGTGGGGGGGGGGTGCTGGAGATGAAATCCAGGGGCCTTCTACCTCCAGGCTACACTCCCAGACCTATTTTATATTTCATTTGGAAACAGGGTCTCACTAAGTTGCAGAGAGCCTCACTCAGTAGCTGAGGCTGGCTTTGAACTCACACAATCCTCCTGTCTCAGCCTTCCAAGTACTGGGATTAGAAGTGTGCATCACCACACCTGGATAATTTATTCTGTATTTAAACTATATTATTTTTAAATTGCTTTCAAAAGAATATCCATCTTCTCTCCAAAATAATAATAAATCTTTAACCTGTGTAAATCATACTGCTTTATTCAGGCACTTGTACTGAAAACCCATTGCTCTGAAAATTAGAAAACACAAGTTCTAGCCTCAAGTCTGCTATGCTTTTAAGTTAATTACATTGGAAAAGTCACCCAGTACCTGTGGGCTGGAGTTTCTTCATTGGGAGAAATTAATGGCTAAAATCTACCTATTGATTATCATGTGCCAGTCACTGTTCTATGGATTTTATGTATATTCATACTCTTAATCCTCAGAATTTTATAGTTTTTAAACAGAATTGCAAAGTAACATTTCCAAGTCAGACTTGCAAGCAATAGAACCAGATGGGTTCCTGAGTCCATGTTCTCATTATACTGGACAAACTCATAATGCATATTGCATAATTCCTGGCAACCCTAAATTTTAATGATTCTATTTTTAGAATAACCTTCAACATGTTCTATGCTATAAGACATAATACATATTTAATAAATAATTGTCAAAATAAGTCAGCTAGTTTTCAGTTCCATTACCATGATGGGCTGTCTGTTTGCTTAAGCATGATAGACTAGACAAAGGTCATTTTCATCGATCACCAGTTATGGGTCCTAATCACAAAGACTCCCAAACTCTGATATGGCCACATAATGCTATGTACACATTTCATGCTAGATTTAGAATGTAAGTCACTTATGGTCCATATTTTACCAAACACTATGTGTTGCCTGGAATTCGTTTCTAAGGCAAGATCTTATGTGATTTATCATATGCTACTACTGATCATGTAATTGATATCAAAAAAGACAGTTCCAGCTGATAGCACAACCCCAAAAGAAATAAGGTGGTTCATTGGTTTCTTTGCAAACAGAAATGGAAACAGAGACCTTAACCGACGGGACTTAACCTGAGGATGGCATCAATAACCCTCTCATATTCCAATGGCCTAACCCAGAAGTCTTCAGAAAATAATTCTTGCACACATTAACAGATTCTAAGCTCTGGGAACTCAGCTGAAACATAGCACAGGCCAGAGGGCTAAAGAATTATTCATCCTTCATTGACTATGCAACCTACAGTCAATGAAGGATGAATAACCAACTATATCCCTGACCAGTAGAATAGTTCTGAGGCATTTTTCACATATTTTCTTGAAGCACCCTAGAAACATTAAGCCCTCTTGTACCCAGAGTGGTCATCCATATACCCTTTGTGAGCTTTCCCCTCTTCTCTGCCTCACCATCTCATTCTTTCACCATGCTTCCTGGAATCACTTCCCAAATAAACGTATTATATCCCCATCCTTGTCTCAGTTTTGGAGGTCACTGTCTTGGTTGAATGGAGACTAAGATACTGAGCCTTCTGCTCCATGTCTCTCCTACCTCTCAGTTTCTAGACCTGCAATCTTCAAATCAGCATGGTGTCACATTCCTCGTAGCAGCCATCTGATGGTTATTTGGGGAAGCCACCAATTGTGCATGATGATGCTTTATAAGATTGTATGAACCCAGCATTTCATTCCCCCTCTTATCCGCAGGGGATAAATTTCAAGACTTCCCTGTGGATGCCTGAAACTACACATAGTACCAAACCCTACCTACATATACTGTTTTTTCTTATACAAACATACCTATAATAAATTTAATTTATAAATTAGGCACAGTAAGAGATTAACAACAACAATTATAAAAGAATTATGCAACATGCCATAAAAAAGTTGTCTCGATGTTTTGTGTTCTCTCTCTTCCCACCCCCTTTCAATTGCCATGGGGCAGGTGACATGGTTATGCTGGACAAAGAAATGATGTATGTCCCAGACAGGAAGGAGCCAGATAATAAGATTTTATCACATTACTCAGAACAATGTGCAATAGCAATATAAAATTTTGAATTTTTTAGTTCTGGAATCTTCCATTAATATTTTCAGACCATGTTGGCCATGAGTAACTGGAAACACCAAAAGCAAAAGCATCAATAAGTGGGAACTACTATGTACTTGAACACACACACAGAGAAAGAGAGAGAGAGGGAGGGATGGAGAGAGAGAGAGAGAAAGAGAGAGAGAGAGAGAGAGAGAGAGAGAGAGAGAGAGAGAGAGAGAGAACCAAAATAACCTTTCCTAAAATGTATTCCAGGGAAGAGCGGTCTACAGAATTTTAATAAATTTTACTTGAAAAAACATCCTAATGTCCAAAAAATTTTGGAAATGCTAGGTTATTTTGCAAGTAGGAGTGTATTGTACATAACATGATTCTTTTGTGCAAAGAAAAAAAGGTATATGTTTTCTGTCACTAACCTCATCTTGTTCTTTAGCTTTTATTCCTACCAAAAGAGAAAAAAAATGGTGTTCCAAATGCACTGTTAATGTGTCATTCAAAAAGAATCAGAAAGATATCTAAAAAGAGTAGCCTGTCCCCACACGTTACTCCCTTAGCCAGGATAGACCTATATACGTTTCTATACTTATTGGCCTGTGGTCGGGCACCATAGGATTGTTTCGCTCTGGGCAGAGTAACCATGGATGGACCAGACCCAGGATCATATGTTACATCTGTGGTCACCAATGCCACCAAGCTTATACCCTGCACTCACAACTCTGAGTAGGAACAAGGCTTACACTACTATGGGCTGCCTATTACTGAGGTGAGTTATGGCCCAAGACCACTGCAACCTGCCACAGGTGATGTTAGCTGGAATCGAAATCTGGAATTAACTGATTCTAGAGCTGTTGCAAAGACTTAGTTTATAGGAAGTTCTGGAAATAAGAGTATCTGCACAGAGTTAGGCCTTACTAGCTCAGCACTAAGTTCCAAGGCAAAATCGTGTGCCTAATGCTCTGTCCTACCTCCACCATACTGTGCTATGCTGCCTAAAGTTAGAGTCATTATTGGTAAAGGCAGTCCTTTGGCCACTTTGGCTGATGCTAAGCTGGGTTGTACCAGAGTCTCACAGCTACCAGAAGCTGCACAGTCTCAAGTGACTATTCTGTGTTGTGGGGATATAGTGAGATCCACACTGCAGAAGTCACTGATGTGGACTGTAACCCTAGATTGCCTCACTAGGGCACAGGTCTCTGCTTGGACAATTCTAGAGGCTCATCTGCGACAACTGGCCTGGCAAGAGCTGTGCAGACCAAGGCTGGGGCAGAGAAGTAGATAGTCCTTTGGCCACCAAGGCTGATGCTAAGCTGAGTCCCATCAGTGTCTCACAGGTACAGGAGTCTGCAGGGTCTTGGGAAGAGGGCAGGTGTATCCAGGTCCACTTCACGGCTAGAACTGATATGGGCTAAAAACCAGTCTGTCCCCAAAATTTGCAGGTCTCCCCCTGATGCCAGGGCCAATCTAGGGGCTCTGTCTGTGAGCTCTGGTTTGCTTATAGGGCCTTCAGTTTCTCTCAGGTGCTAGACCTCATCACAGTGGCCTGGCACCGAGCTCCAAGAAAAAACCCTAAGCTAGTTTTCATGTCCTACTCCCTGCTCTGCCACTTGAGAGGGGAGGGGATATTGGAGGCCAGCCGCCTACCTAATGTAGTTCCAGGGCCTGGGTCTTTGGGTATCAGGTATCAGCCTCATGGTAGGGTTTATCAGCTTTGCTCAGCATTAGGTTAAACCATGGTGGGCCTGGATCTGGGTTTCAAGTCTCACTCCTGGCTTTAATTCTCTTTTCTTCACCCAAGTGGGCATTAGCTCTCTTGCTGTGTTAAGTTGAGGAATGGGTAAGACAGGCAACTAACTCCTTCCTGCCTTCTTGGATATGTCTTCTCATTTTGTCATACTAAACGTGGCCTCTCACCTGATTTCCTTATGCCTTATGAAGGTAGTTTGGTGCATGAGCAGCTGTTCAATTTAGCCCTGAGGAGACATCACCGTAGGGACTTAGCCGCCATCTTGCCTCGCCTGTGATACTACAATTTAAATCTGCTAATTATAGATTGTTCAAAGCAGAACTGAGGATACAAAAGGACAAAAAGTTCCTCTAGTATTAATTCTAGTTATTTCAATACCAATAAGAAGAAGGAGATTCTAAGAAAAGCCACACAAAATCCCTGTGAGGAAGGAGGAACAGTTCTGTGAAGAAAGACAAAAGAATTTATATAATTTACTTTTTCTAAAACCTGTATTTAAAATCTGAAATCATATATCACTTTAAGTGAGATTTTAAAGCTAATTTTTTATAAATGTGTATACTTTAAACATTACATAAAATGTTTGCTGTTTCTTTGGTATTTATACAGTGAAGAAGTTTATAGTGTCACTTTTGAAGCATTTTTCAAGTACTGTATTTAACGAGTAAATAGAATTTTCATGTCACTTAAATTTGATTTAAAAAAAATCTTCACTAAAAACGGCATGAAAATTTAACCTTTTAAAATCTGATCCAAAATATTATGGCAGCCTACTATTTTTAAAGGAAACTTAACATGTTGTAACATATTAATTTGGACTGTAATCATAAAACAACCCAAAAGTTCATCTGATTGACCTGCCAAAGGTGCATTTCTTGCTGAGAGACGTGTCCAACATGGGTGGGTCAGGGATTCCTATTGATCTCAGTCTTTTAAAGGCCTGGTTGACAAGTTTCCATCTCAATACATGCTTTAAGTAGTCCATAAGCAGAAGGAAGGAAATGTGCCACATTGTGGCAAGTTTGCTCATATTTCATTGGTCAAAGCAAACCACAAGGTCAGCCCTAACTTCAGAGAAGGTAAAGGAATATGATCTTACACCTGATTTTTAGGAGAACAACTAAAATAATACCTGACCAGCCCTATTGACTACTTCACTTGCTTTACTGTTTATCTCCTTTTGACCTTGGCACTGTATAAAAAAAAATCTACACTATTTCCTTGTCTGGGATTTATCAATCAAAAAAATCTATGTCATCAATCCAGCCACAACAACAAAACAGCTGCTGAGCATGGTGGTGCACGCTTGTAATCTCAGTACTTGGGAGGTTGCAACTTAGTGAGACCTTGTTTCAAAATAAAAAATAAAATAAATGGGGCTGGGGATGTAGCCTGGTTGTAGAATGCCCCTGGGCTCAATCTCCAGTAGCACAAGAAAAAAAATAAAATAAAATAAAACAACTGTTTTAGAACTGCCATGTTAAAGCAAGGTCTCCTTTTTTTTTTCCTTTAAACTAATATCTATAATAAAAATGTGGGAGTAAGGATAAAAGTTTTAATTATAAAATTAAGTGTAAAATATAAATTTATATTTGGGCAGAGTCAAGGTACTGTATGTACATTCAAAGAAAAGTTGGCCATTGGCCACTCAACTGTGGCAGATGACTAGCTATTCACCAAAGATTGGCGACCTCCCTCACCACACAACCATAGTGTACTGTCATTGCTGAGTTGCAACAGGTACTATATTTCTCAAATTTCCACCTTGGAAGAGGTATGGTCACATGACCAATTTCTGGCAAGTGAAATGTAGGCTGAAATGATGTGTATCATTTTTAGACCCAGTCCATAAAACTTCTTTCCCCTCCTCCACTCCGATCTTACAGCTGATATTCATGCCTGAGGCTACCTTGAATGCCACATGTCCCTGTCAGCCTGGTCTCCAAACAACTACAAGACCTACCTTCTACCACTCACCCTGCTGGCAATAAATAAAAACCTATGATAAAAATATAATATAAATGAGCAAATAAGGCAGCCTAACTGAGGGGATGGGAGGGGGGAGAAGGAAATTCTCTAATGTTCATAATGTACATTAACAGACTTATCAAAGTCAATCACTAAGCCAAATATGAGAAGGAGGGTTGGGGAAGGAAAGGGCTGAGAATTGGGTAAGGGCTAATTGGGTGATGTGTACATGTATGTCTCCACCATCTTGTACTCCATTAAGATGTATTACTACAATGCACCAATAAAAAGTTTAAAATGGTTTTACTTTAAAAGGTCACGAGATAGACTTCTATTTTGATAAATAAGTCTTAAAATTATGAAGTAGAAGAATAAATTGATAAAACATTCAAAAAATGTAAATTTTTATAAATCTGAGATTAGTCTCAACAATGTAAGCTAGTACAATCCTTTAGCTCTCTGTATATTTCTCTTTATTTTCTTATATTGGTTCTCTGGATTATTGAAATGCTTGATTAAAATAAAATTTGGCCACACATGGTGTTGCACACCTGTAATCCCAGTACTTGGAAGGCTGAGACAGGAGGATTGCAGGTTCAAGGTCAGCCTCAACAATTTAGAGGGACTCTTAGTAACTTAGCAAGACCATGTTTCAAAATAAAGGGTAGAGGCTGTAGCTCAGAGGTAGAACTCCCCGGAGTTCAATCTCCAATACCAAAAGAGAAAAAAAAATAAAGAAAAAAGAAAAAGTTGTTGCAAAGTAAAGCAAGAATTACATTGTGGTAGGGGAATTCCAAAAAGGCAGCAGGACAGCACTGCTGGTTTCTGGTTTCATAAGACTTTACTTCTCACTACCACTCTATACAGACAAGAAATAATCACATCAGTAATTGCCTAAGGCTGGAGGGCCATGTCCTCAGTCTCTCGTGATAGAAATAATTCATGATGCATGAAATTAGATGTATGGTAGTGCTTAGATTTTATTATGCTCATTAAAGTTTTATTATCTCTAATACATTGTAATAAACACAATGCTATAGGTTTGCCAAAATTATTTTCTTGTCCCTCTGGGCACATGAATAGACTGTATTTCCAGCCACCCCTATAGTTTAGTGGGTCAATGGGAAGTGGGCATGAAAGACATTGGCCATCGGCAGACTCAGAGGAGAACCAAAAGGAGAACAGAACCTCCAGTTGAAAGGAGTGGGGCCCTGAATGAATGCTTAGAAGAGCGCCGCCCCACCCAACCTGCATGAGGTGAGAAAGAAAGAAAGCAGGGAAATGCCATAGTAGTTAGCACATGGCAGACCCTGTGAACATATTAGGACTATCACATTTGTCTCAGAGAACTCTGTGGAATCTGAACAGTATGGTATGTAAAGTATACCTTAGTGCCTTAGTGAAGCTGTTAATTGTGTTAATTGTAGAGCATGCCTTAGCAAATGTACTCTAATCCCCCACCATGCATATTCTCATTCTCTGTCTGTCTGTCTGTCTCTCTCTCTCTCTCTCTCTCTCTCTCTCTCCCTCCCTCCCTCTCTCCCTCCCTCCCTCTCCCTCCTTCCCTCCCTCCCTCCCTCTCCCTCCCTCCCTCCTTCTCCCTCCTTCCCTCCCTCCCTCCCTCTCCCTCCCTCCTTCCCTCCTTACTTCCCTCTCCATCTCACTCTCGATCTCACTCTCTCCATCCTCTCTCCATCCTCTCTCCATCCAGTCTGGTCCTTGGCAATTGTTTAACATCTACAAATTTACCTAAGAAATTCCAAGTTTAAGAAGGCCAAAACTTCGGTGAATTTCATTCTTCTAAGCTTTGGCTGCCATACACAACTCTGTCTTCTGGAATACTCTTTCCTGTCACTCCTGTCTACTCGGTTTCTACTTGTTCTTCCTGCCAATCCCACTGAGGTTTCCCTCTAGAAGGCTCAGCTAGAAAGTACGGCATCCTCCTCCAATGCCCAGAACCCGGTCCCTATCTGCTCTGCAGGCACCTCTTACGTTCCCCGCTTCGTGATGACCAGAGACAAACACCTTCTCTGTCTGCTAAGCTACAAGTTCCTTGCAGACAGGAACTCCAGGTGCCCGCTCATAAAAGACATTCAACAACATATGTCTATGAATTTGTGAACAAATAAGAATGAATGTGCAATGAATACAGTGAAGAAGTGAATGGATCTCTACATTTGTTTGGATGAGAGACTGCTTTTCCTCCAAATGAGTCTCAAAGTGCATGAGTTTCCTTTATGACATTCTGCCTAGTTCCCGGCCCTCCAGCTAACATACAAATGGAGCCAGTCAGTCAGCAGTGGTCAGAGCCTGTGAGTGGCAGGCATGACAGTCCAGCACTGTCACTCTGAAACAGCAAGATGCACCGGAGGCAGCTGCCAAGAAAATAAAAAGTGATAAATACTCTTAAGTCCTTAAGGAAGTATGAAGCCGGGTGTGGTGGCACATGCCTGTAGTCCCAGTACTTGGGAGGCTGAGACAGAAGAATTGCAGATTCAAGGACAGCCTCCACAAGCAGTGAGACTCTCATTAACCTAGCAAGGTTCTATTTTGAAATAAAAATAAAAATAGGGCTGGGGGTGTTGCTTGGAAGTACAATGTCCCCAGGTTCAGTCTCTAGTATGCCCCCCAAAATAAAGAGAAAGTATAAGAAGTAGCTTAACTTTTAGGCATTTTTAAAGAAGCATAACTTAAGGTAAAACTACTTTTTAAGCATTACTGACATAAAAAAGTCATACAGAAATATGATCATAGCAATTTAGCAAGACCATGTTTCAAAATTAAAACATAAGGGCTGAGGGTATAGCTCAGAGGTAGAATGCCCCGGGTTCAAGTCCTAGGAAAGAAACGAAACACACACACACACACACACACACACATAACCAGCCACACAGAAGGCCCTCCCCTTCAACTCAGTGCATTCTATTTTTAAAGGTAGGACACAGGAAAGGAGGAAAGAAGAAAGGAAACACCTGAGAGACCACCCTGGCATTTGTTGGAGAAGGAGAAGGAAGAGAGAGACACTGCAGCTGGAGGGCGGCACATCTCGGGGGAACTCAAGCCTGCACACAGCAGGGACATTTCCCATATGCAGAACATTCTCATGTGATAACCCAATCCCACACAAATGGGGAATTCCAGAATTGTGGGCCAACTTTTGAAGGCAAGAGGATGCCTCCTAGTGACAGCAAAGAAGGAGGCGGGCAGAAAGAAGGCCCCATTCTGCCCACATCTGTTGCTTGGTATCTGCCGGTTCCCGCAGGAGTGGATGCAGAACCCGAGCCCCAGTCCCCACCTGTCTGCTGCAGAAGGCAGTGCAGGTCTGTGGGCTCGCAGTGGCCCCCTTCCCCGCCTGCGGGCCAGTTCCCGGCCAGCACCACCACCTCTTCCAACCCCAGCCCCAGATCACTCCAGAGCCCTTTCGGTGAACCTGGAGAGACAGGGCATCTTCCTTCCAACAGAATGTGCCTCTTCAAACTCCAAGCTGAGAACTCAGGGTTTTGGAAGGAACAATGTTCCTTAGACAGGCCTGAGAAGCAGCTTCTATTATCATGTCACCTTGAGAGCAGGCTCCAACCCAAGCCCGTCTACTAAGACTACCTCTGTGCTGAGACCCTCTGCAATGCCTATGAACAGGAAACACCCCACTACTGAAGGGTTTGGAAATGTTACTCTCTTACTGCAAACAACTTTGCCTCCGTCAGGATCGCAATATGTGCTGGAGGTAGAGACAGGTAGGTGGGTGGTAGATGGGTATGTGAGCAGATGGATTAAAATCCTTGGCAATCTGTGGATAACTCTGAAGTCAGGTCCCCAGGAGTGGGTCTGAGTAAGCCATTATTAGAGGAGTTTTTGCTCACGAGGACATGGTTCAGGAAGTCTTTGGTCTTATATTTCAGTCGATATTAGCAGGAACTGACAAAGAACAGATTGGATCAACAGAAGGGCTATAAAAGGATGTTTCAAAAGCATTGTGGCCCTTTATAATGCTAGTCAAACTGGGTTCCTCCCTAAGTCCCACACTCTGGAGACCATTTTCCTTCCAAGTTTTATGCTCGGGGTGTTGAAAAGGAAGCTGATTGCAGGACTTTAGGTCAGGATGCTGGATGGAGAGCTAGGGTTTGTTTGCTTGCTTGCTTGCTTGCTTGCTTGTTTGTTTTGGGTCTTGACAATTTGGTCAATATTTGGTCAATATTCTTGTAAATCTAGCAACTTAAAAAAAAGAGACACTGTACAAGCTATCATTCCACAAATATATATCCAGGCCTACCTAGCTTCGTATGTGCCAACAGAGTGAGGATGGGAATAGAGTGAAAATGAAGAGAACAGTCGCTTGTCTCAAGAGCTCAGTCATTTGTGGGGTGTATACAGCTGTCCTCGCTGGGAGAGCATGATGATGACCAGCTGTGGGGCCTGTGGGTCACAGTAGGACCCCTCTCCTTGAGATGGTGTGAGAATCAAATGAATGTGCTAAAGTGCCCACAAGACATGAAGGAAGTGATCTACAAGAGTTTGTTTTTGTGGTGGTCACTAGTGGGGAGAATCTTCCCTAACCCTGTACTTTCCTAAACCAGAAGGCTCTCCCAGAGGAGCTTACTCATTGACAAAGCAGGAGTTGGTCAAAGGGCTGGGGGATGAGGGAACAGGGGAGAGAGAAAAGAGAGGAGATTTGGGGGAGAGAGAGAGCAACACCCAGAGGCACAGAAGGTGGAGGACTAGAGGTCAGTTTCATGCCATTGCAGAGGTGATTTGGAAGATGAGGCAGAGGGTTAAGAATAGATTATAAAGGGCCTAATGTTCCTAAGGAATTTTTATTTTTAAAACTCAATTTACAGAAAAAAAAGGTCATTACTAGCAGTTTCTAAAGTACTTTCTAAACCATGTTGGCAAAGATCAACAGAATATAGAAACCAGGGGAAATACACTAAAAAGACAGTTTTCACTAACAAGAATAGCACGGAATGTCTCATAGACACCTGGTTGTAGATCCTGGGGTTGTGTTGACAACGATTGCCTCTAGCTTCTTTTCTCCTAATGGAGTGTCTTCCCTCCACCCCCGTGGCATGACAGCAGCCTGCCTCACTAGGGTCGTCCAGGGCTGTGGCAGAGTCTCCTCAGCGCCCCCTCCTTTGTCCCTATTGGTAGAGCTCTGACATTTTAGTCTAGTATACACCATTCCCTGGCCAGCTGAGAACAGAGGAGTTAAACTGATCCGCTTAAAGTGTTCACATAAGTTTATTTCCTCTCCAATTGATTGACTGAGGAATGGTTTGGCATTTGCCACAATTCTGGAGCATGACATAAAGGAACCCAGGAGGCTTCTGGGAAAATCTTTTTTCTTTCTCTGAAAAAGAAGTACAAGAGATGCTATGGCCTCTTCTTCCTCTATTTAGTGTTGGTGTGTGACACCCAGAATTGCATGTCCTCTAGAACATCTAACACAATATCTTACATAGTATAATTAGATATATTTTTGTTGTGTTGAAAACTGGAGATTTATGTCAACTTCCTAAAAGATGAGTAGGACAGACATATGCCAGGCCTAAAGAGTGAGCAGGAATAAATCTAGGTATCATGAATGCAAGAGCTCCCATAATACCAGGATGCTTCTCTTTATTTATTTTATTTTATTTTATTTTTTTTTTTTTTTTTGCGGTACTGGGGTTCCTGGAAGCCCTTCTACCTCTGGGCTACACTCTCAGACCTATTTTATTTTGGAAACAGGGTCTCTTAAGCCAGTGCGGCTGGCTTCGAACCTGCGCGATCCTCCTGTCTCCACCTCCCAAGTACGGGGTTACAAGCGCATGCCACCATGCCTGGCTTGATGGATGCTTCTCTTTAGACTTACCAAATCCAGACAAAAAAATATTCGATGCAGCTTAATAAATATTTGTTTTTGTGCCCAGACAACAGCACAAGCTATGTGAATAAACTACACTGTTATACTAGGTTAAACATGTCTTACTGCATTTTCATTCATAAACAAAGGTATGTTTAACCTAATGTAACAGTGAAAACCCCCTTCAGCCCCACCTACCACCATGAAACCTCTAAATATTCAGGAGTCAGTCTTTGAATTAAATGACTTGCCTGCAGATCCCAATTATTTGAGTGCTATTAAAAAAAGCTAAGACCAAGGCATCTGAGTGAAAGGTGATAGGACAGATACAGCACTCACAATGTTAATATTTTAATATCAGCATAACTCAGAGGAACTCCAAATTATATACCTCCAAAAGACTTCTGAGGCCATTTCCATCCTTTCCATTGTCCCTGGAGCCTACCAGAGTCCACAAGAGTCCAGAGTGGAGGATGACTTCTGATAGAAGGAACCTGGGATGGAGGAATGGGGGCACTGTTAGGATGTGAGTGTGCTTGAGAGTTCTAGAAGGAACTGAGTTGACCTGGAAGATACAGAACTGCTCTAAAAATAATTCTAGATGTGTTCTCTGCTCCCCATGGGAATCAGGAACCATCTCCCAGTAACTATCTGCCTGATGATACAGTAGCACTCCTCAATTTCCCAAGATGCCAAGTAGCCTCTTACTCATAGTAAGCTTCCACCCTCAACATGCACCAACACACACACACACACACACACACACACACACACACACACACACACACACACTCATGCTGCAGGACCTAAACTATGAGCTTGATATTTTGGGCACTAAATGCTCAGAAAAAAATAGAGAAATCTCTCACCACTCTAAGGAAGTGAGCTCCCAGACAATGCTGTGAAAAAACACAGCTTGCTAGCTCAGCCCTCCAGATCACTAGGTTCCTCTTCCTCCATCCTTCACTTATAGCGCATCAACCAGGGCTGATTTGAATTCCCATGAGGAGACAAGTTAAAAATTTAGCTCTTAAAACTCTTCCTAACAAGGTTATCTTAATATTGTGACCATGAGGCCTTTTCTTCTACTTATAACTAGTTATAAAAATGTTTCATTTGCTTATGTCACATGTGATATTTTTTATCTGGATCTCTGTAATTTTAATTTGTCTCAGTCTCTCACAATTTTTGAAAAATTAATTTAGAGTAAAAAAAAAAAAGCTAAGACAAACACTGTTCACTCTCCAGCATGTGCCCACGCCTGTGTGCTATAACAGGAAATGCATTTCTGACACTTTTAAAATGAGCAATCACACTTATAATCAACTTGGTTAAAACTTCCTTCCTGGTAACTGCAACACTTCCTCTGCATCTGGATATGAAGGGAGCCCCAGAAAAGCGGAAGAGTTGAGAGGCAGACTGGGTAGGTTTGAATTTGTTTTGTTTTCAAAAATTAAACAAATGATCCTTCAGCATCATCGTCTCCGCTGTTTTATCAGGTATTGCTTCCTTCTGTTTTTGTTTTTTGGGGGAGTTTTTTGCCCTTTGTTGGGTCTGGCTTGGAATAGTGACACTTCCTTCTCCTCGGTGAGAATGTTCTTATTTGGAACTGTTGTTTCTTAAGATGAGCCTACCACTGAACGTCTGTGTTTCATCGTCTAGTCCAGCCTAGACGGTGGATATTCACAAGGTTCCGGCAATATTATGCAGGTGCATCTGTTCTTTTCTGTTTTTGTTTGGGAGGAAGAGGGAGGGCCCTGGAGCCCCTACCAGCTAGGCTTCATGTTCTTACAAGTGCATGCTTAGAAATTACTGTACTTACAGTGTTTCTAACATCTTTTCATAAAAGGAGAAAGCTTTTTAACCTCAACCATGAAGAAAACCTGTGAGTATTTGCTTAACCTGTTTTCCTCTGCATCCTATAAGATTGTTTGATATCACTGAAGTAGATATTCCTGTGTATTATGATACTGCCTAATTTGGACATGTTTCATTTCAAGTAAATGCTAATATCAACACATCTTAGGATTCTCTTGTTAATTATAGTATAATGTAGCAAAAGACCAAAAATGAGTCTTTTAAGCTAAAAGAGACAGTTGTTTGGGACAGTTGGTTTCACTTGCTTACTAAGTAGAGCTTTATGTTATTTTAAGACAGGGAATATTGACTTTAAAAATAAGTTAAGCCAAGATTTAATCGTAAATTTAGATCAAGTGAAAATTATCTTTTTTACGTTTTAATTAAATTCCTTTTCAGTATGTATCAAATGCCTCACTATTTCTTAAAGTAATAAATGGTTGTTTCTCATTAAAACTAGTTATTAATGAGAATAAATGACATTTTCTGGAACTTTAACTTTTATTTTAATAGTTGATTCTTATTTAGAATATAATATAAGGTAGTAATATTAAATATTAAGATCAAAATACTTTAATAATTCATCTTTCAATTTTACTGTTTCTAGAATTTCAGTCATTTGAGAGTTTCTTGCTGCAGCATGTCATATTTATGCTTCCATGCCTTGTGGAGGGGAGGTACTTATTAAATATTTGCAGCAAGTGTGGATAATTTAATAGAAATAAATTTGTGAATCCTTGATATAGAGATGAAAATATGAGGGTAAAATAGAAGCTAAATGACCATTTGGAGTCTAAAAAGTAGGTGGCTGAGGTCCAGAAACCCTGCCTTCCACCGTGAGGGTCCTCCACCATCTGAAGCAGAGGCAGGGCAAGTAAACTGGTGCAAAGTAAAAATTACCTAGATGGTCACATTAGGAGAGTGCAGCCTCGGGCAACTCCTCTTGGATGCCGCCCTAGGACAGCACTGACCGCTAAAGTGTTGGCACATTTCATGGTTCAAAATTTGATACATCTTCAAATGGGCTCTATTACAGCTTTGTAAGTTCTGGTATTTTTTTTAAATATTATGAACAAAATGACTATCTTTCTCATTAAAAAGAAAAAACATGAAAGCGACAGGAAGTTGACTAGCGAGGAGGCGAGTAGGTCCCAAGTCTAGCTAGTGTGAAAATAGAGAACATGAAAGGAGGTTGGGTACGGTGTCTGGGTTAGAGAAGAGCTGGACTGAACAGAGGAGAAAGGCAAAAGCTTGTGTTCAAAGGAGCTATGTCTGCATCTCACAGTGCACCATAAACTGGAACTGGGTCCCGAACTATATCATTTTACCTATCTGTGTGTTTCAGTATGCCTAATAACAGTTACCATTATGTCAGGTACTGTGCTAGATGAATGTTTTGCTGTGTGTGTGCGTGTATGTGCGTGTGTGTGCGTGTGTGTGTGCGCGCACGTGTGTGTGTGTGTGTGTTACGTGTGTGCCTGTGTGTGTATTTTACTGGGGACTGAGCCCAGTTGTGTTTTACCTCTGAGCTACACCTCCAGTCCTTTTTATTTATTTTGAAACACTGTACTAAGTAACCATGAGCTGCTCTGCACCTGTGATCTTCATGTCTCAGCCTCCCAAGTACTAGGATGACAGGTGTGTGCCACTGTGCCCCGCTTACATATTTACTTTTTTAGGTAAACATTTCAAACACATACAAAAGTGGAGAAAGGGATCTCCGAGCCCCATACATTCATTATTCATACCAAGAAGTATACTACCTCATTTAACTTTCACCTCCACCCTACGAGGCATTACTAACCAATCTGCCTTTATGTAAGAAACAGGCTCAGAGATCAAGTATCCCCAAGTCACCCAGATGAATGATGGTTAAGTGTCAGAGCCAAGATTCAGGTGCCCTGACTCCCAGTACTTGGCCCTCTGAGTGCCAGCGCCCACGACTATCTGCTCCAAGATGATCTCTTCTGCCATGTTGCAAAGAAAAAAGTAAAAAAGGGACAGGCCTTTCTTGTGACAGAGCTCTCTGCTTCTCTGCTCCCAGGTCACGCGGGGCATGGAGCTGGAGACGTATGATCAGCCTGTGATTCTGAGAGAGGACAACCTGCGCCGACGCCGGAGGATGAAGCCACGCAGCGCGGTGGCCAGCCTGTCCTCCATGGAGCTCATCCCCATCGAGTTCGTGCTGCCCACCAGCCAGCGCGACAGCAAGACCCCCGAAACGGTGCTGCTGCACGTGGCGGGCCACGGCAACGTGGAGCAGATGAAAGCCCAGGTGTGGCTGCGCGCGCTGGAGACCAGCGTGGCGGCCGACTTCTACCACCGGCTGGGCCCCGAGCGCTTCCTCCTGCTCTACCAGAAGAAGGGGCAGTGGTACGAGATCTACGACAAGTACCAGGTGGTGCAGACCCTCGACTGCCTGCACTACTGGAAGGTGCTGCGCCGGAGCCCGGGCCAGATCCACGTGGTGCAGCGCCACGCGCCCTCCGAGGACACCCTGGCCTTCCAGCGACAGCTCACCGCCCTGATCGGCTACGATGTCACCGATGTCAGCAATGTGCACGACGACGAGCTGGAGTTCACCCGCCGCCGCCTGGTCACCCCTCGCATGGCCGAGGTGGCCGGCCGCGATGCCCAGCTCTATGCCATGCACCCCTGGGTGACGTCCAAGCCCCTCCCGGAGTACCTGTCGAAGAAGATTGTCAACAATTGCATCTTCATCATCATCCATCGCAGCACCACCAGCCAGACCATCAAGGTCTCAGCCGATGACACCCCCAGCACCATCCTCCACAGCTTCTTCACTAAGATGGCCAAAAAGAAGTCGCTGATGGATATTCCTGAAAGCCAAAGCGAACAGGATTTTGTGCTGCGTGTTTGTGGCCGGGATGAGTACTTGGTTGGTGACATGCCCATCAAAAACTTCCAGTGGGTGAGGCACTGCCTCAAGAATGGAGAAGAGATTCACCTGGTGCTTGACACGCCCCCGGACCCAACCCAGGATGAGGTCCGGAAGGAAGAGTGGCCGTTGGTGGACGACTGCACCGGAGTCACGGGTTACCACGAGCAGCTGACCATCCATGGCAAGGACCACGAGAGTGTGTTCACCGTGTCCCTGTGGGACTGTGACAGGAAGTTCAGGGTCAAGATCAGAGGCATCGATATCCCCGTCCTGCCCCGGAACACTGACCTCACTGTGTTTGTGGAAGCCAACATCCAGCATGGGCAGCAAGTCCTTTGCCAAAAGAGAACCAGCCCCAAACCCTTCACAGAGGAGGTGCTCTGGAATGTGTGGCTTGAGTTCAGTATCAAGATCAAAGACCTGCCCAAAGGGGCTCTCCTGAACCTCCAGATCTACTGCGGTAAAGCACCAGCACTGTCCACCAAGGCCTCGACAGAGACCTCCAGTGCCGAGTCTAGGGGAAAAGCTCAGCTTCTCTACTATGTGAACTTGCTGCTGATAGACCACCGCTTCCTGCTGCGTCACGGAGAATACGTGCTCCACATGTGGCAGATATCCGGGAAGGGGGAAGACCAAGGGAACTTCAACGCTGACAAGCTCACGTCTGCCACCAACCCCGATAAGGAGAACTCCATGTCCATCTCCATTCTGCTGGACAATTACTGTCACCCGATAGCCCTGCCTAAGCATCGGCCCAGCACTGACCCTGAAGGGGACCGAGTTCGAGCTGAAATGCCCAACCAGCTTCGCAAGCAACTGGAGGCGATCATAGCCACGGATCCACTTAACCCCCTCACGGCTGAGGACAAAGAATTGCTCTGGCACTTTAGATATGAAAGCCTGAAGCATCCGAAAGCATATCCTAAGTTGTTTAGCTCAGTGAAATGGGGACAGCAAGAAATTGTGGCCAAAACATACCAGCTGTTAGCCAGAAGGGAGGTCTGGGATCAAAGTGCTTTGGATGTTGGGTTAACAATGCAACTCCTGGACTGCAACTTTTCAGATGAAAATGTCAGGGCCATCGCAGTTCAGAAACTGGAGGGCTTGGAGGATGATGATGTTTTGCATTACCTTCTACAGCTGGTGCAGGTAGGGGTTGTTGGTGTTATCAGTGGAGCCAGGAACCAGAACCCTCTCAAGGAACTTATTTGCATGCACACAGGCACCCCATTTGTTATGAGATACGCTTTGTTCTGAGCCTCCAGATCAGTAATAATAGCGCTAAGGAAACCATCTAGAAATGTAGTCAACTCTTCCACTTACTTTTTTACTGTCTTTGAGGGTTTGCCACCAAGCATTTTAAAGACATTCTTGCTGTACTTTGTTTTTTGGGAAAACTGGCCCCGTGGAAATATTTTGTTACTGTTAATTATTAGATTCAGCTTTGATTGGAAGCTTCCTTGTGCCAAGGCGCCAAGCGATTTACATGCTTTTTGTGTATTATCTTATTTAGCTTTCCCAATGTCTCTGATGGAAGTCTAATTAGCATTTGCATTTTATACATAAGGAAATCAAGACACAAAGAGGCTAAGTAATGTGTTCAAGTTCACATGCTTTGAGAGAAGCAGACCAGAATTCAAACCCAGGAGGTCTGATACCAGACCTGTCCTTCTCATGGCTCCCAGACACTCTGCATCAATCTAGCATCAGGAGAGTGGGAAGAGAGAAGGTCTACCTCCCTTCCTGTGTGTATTATAGCTCCTAGAACAACAGTTCGTATCTGGGTAGAATCCTGAAAGCTCCTCTCTTTAAGCAGGGATGGGGCTGTGTTTCCACTCCAGTTCCCGTGACATTCTCCAGGGTTCCAAGAGGCTAAGTGACATGAGAGAGGTTTGGGAAGGATCTAAGTATCAACAGGTCTCCTGCTCACTATAAAAGTTCTCAAATTAGGCTATACTGCTTGACAAGGACAAGGGGGTAAAGGAGTTGAAATAGAAATGCTATTTCGGAGCACAGGCATATTCATTAACTCAACCTCATGTACTGAGAGGACAGACTTTAAATTAGTAACCAGGCAAACATGTTTAATAAGTTGTGACAAGAGCTTCAGAGAAAACTGCAGAGTATTATGAAAACACAGAGCCAGGGGACACTTAATTTCTACTGAGGGATCCAGGCACAGTCCATTAGTCAGATACTTGGAACATTACAATTTGCCCTTCCCTTTTCCTCTATAAAATACACCCGATTTTTTTCTAGCCACTAGTTCAGATACAGGCATAAAAATAAAAATGTTTAGAATAGTTAAAGTATCTTCAATTTTTTGGCCCTCTATGACAAAACCAACACAAAGCAAATTTGCATAAACTCTGCTCCAATTCCCAAGGCTCTGTGGATTATTTGTTGTCATTTTTACAAATAAACTTTGCAGAATTAGAAGATGAACAGTGTTTTTCTTGGAAATGTTGTAAATGAAAGAGGTCAGTAAGTTATTTTAACATTGACTTTGTGGTCTTAAATTCGAAAAAGAATAGTCATTTGTAAAACTATGTGAGACCTTTTCATATATGACAAAATGACTCATCCCTGGTTAAAAATGGTCTCCTAGTTGAGATCTACATTGTCTTTACAGAAGTGAAACACAGAGAGATTCATGTTTGGGTTAGAAACCTAAAACACATTTAAAGTGAGTACTGTTAGCTAAAAAGCCACATTCTCAGAACTAAGGCCTTGAATACAGCTATGATGACGCCTATTTGACCACACCCATGAAAAGCATTTTTGAAAGTATGGGTTTAATTGAAACATTGTGAAGTCAAAATTGATTATTTCCAAAGGGGAAAACCAAAGTAAGAATTAAATCATGCCAACAAGATCCCAGGACTCCAAATATAAACTAGAATGAAAGTTTCTCCTGTGAGGGCAGGGTAGATTATTTCTACTTATAAAGAGAATACTCCAGGATAATTTTAAGCTTCTTTAAGTTTATACATAGCATCTACCTACTAACTTTAAGTACAGATATAATTTAAATAATATTTGTTAGTGTCGGTTCTTTTCAAATTATGAGCTATTACAAACTTACTGAAAAGTAGAGAGAATGATTTAACAAATATACATGAGCTTATCAAGATTTAATTTTAAAAATATTTTATTGATTCTTTTTCAATCACTTAAATCAATATTCTCTATGTTAGGGGATGGGTATATCTCAGTGGTCAAGTGCTTGCCTAGCATAAATGAGACCCTAAATTCAATCCCCAGTACTATGCACTCACACACATACACACACACACACACACACACACACACACACACACACACACACATTAACCAAACTGGGCATGGAGGTGCATATCTGTAATCTCAGAACTTAGAAGGCTGAGATAGGAGGAGGACCTCAGGTTTGAGGGCAGCTTCAGTAACTTAGCAAGACTTTGTTTCAAAACAAAAAAATAAAATAGGTCAGAGATGGAATGCCCTGGATTCAATCCCTAGTAGTAAAATTTAATTAATACCAACCAACAATATGAAAACTTTTAAACACTAAGAAGTAAAATCATGCTCAACCTGAGGAAGCATATAAAATCAAAAAATTTTGACAAAAAATTATGTACATCATGGCATGACAGTGTAAGGACTGCTCTGTGTGGACAGATGAGCTACCCATGAAGCAACTCAGTGACTTGCCATGAGATGCAACAAGGGAAGCTGTAGAGCCTAAGAATCATCACAATGAACAATTATTCTTCTCTTTCCATGTACTATATTTTCACTGTCCATTTTCTTTGTAAAAACCTCTCTTACTGTCTGTGTCGTAGACTTGTTATAGCTATCTTCATATTTTCCCTTCATCCTTCCAATAGATCAAGTCAGCCCTTAATTGGGGCAAATGCCCTTTACCTCTCCTCCTCTAGGTTACGAAAGCACACAATAGTGTCTGACCTCCAACCTCAGTTCTGTCATCAGCTACTCTGTGATGCTAAGCAAGTGATTCACTCTGGTCCAAGTGTCTTTTAACAACAAAAAAAGCAGAATCGAAGTTGGGCATGGTGGTACAGGCTCGTAATTCCAGCTACTTGGGAGGCTGAGACAGGAGGATCACAGGTTCAAGATCAACCTCAGCAACTTGGTGAAAGCCTGTTTCAAAATAAAAGCAAAAAAGGCCTGAGGGTGTAGCTCAGAGGTAGAATGTCCCTGAGTTCAATTCCCAATACTGACTACTACTACTACTACTACTACTACTAATAATAATAATAATAAAAACAACAACACTAGTAGTAGTAGTAGTAGTAGTAGTAAATTGAATTTAAGTGGCTGGTAAGGTTCTCATCACCCTAGCCATAAAGATCCATTCAAGCAGAACACCAGTTTTTCTCCATTGCCTATTTCCTGTCTTACCAACATAGAATGCAGTCCTACTAATGCCCTATGTGTTCTTCTTTTAGGCTGTGAAATTTGAACCATACCATGACAGTGCCCTTGCAAGATTTCTGCTGAAGCGTGGCTTAAGGGTAAGTACTTCCACTTTGATAATAGCACGGCATTTTAGGTCACTAGGAACTAATCTATAAACCTAGAGCATTAGTCATAATAATTTTAACCTTCTTGTATCTATCTCAGAACAAAAGAATCGGACACTTCTTGTTTTGGTTCTTGAGAAGTGAGATAGCTCAGTCCAGACACTATCAGCAGAGGTTCGCGGTGATCCTGGAGGCCTACCTGAGGGGCTGTGGCACAGCCATGCTGCAGGACTTTACCCAGCAGGTCCAAGTAATTGAGATGTTACAAAAAGTCACCATCGATATTAAATCACTCTCTGCTGAAAAGTATGACGTCAGTTCCCAAGGTACCAAATGCTCTGTTTTCTTGGTTCTCTTTCCAAATGTCATCATCTTTATGATGCTTCTTTCGGGAAGCCAAGTTTTATGTTCCTAAAGGCAGCCAAGAATACAATCTTTAGTCTCTTGTCTGCACAGAGTCAGCAAATTTAAAGTTCTCCTCTTACAAGTCACTGATCTTTAAAAACTAAATATTCTTAATCATGAAGTTATGATGATAAATGTTAAAATCTAAAAATTAAACATTTTGTAAATATAAGATGTAATTTTTTTTTTTTTTTGGTGGTACTGGGAATGGAACCCAGGGGCCTTCTACCTCCAGGGTATAATCCCAGACCTATTTTATATTTTATTTGGAGACAGGGTCTCTTAAACCAGCTGAGGCTGGCTTCGAACCTGCATGATCCTCCTGTCTCAGCCTCCCAAGTGCGGGGATTACAAGTGTGTGCCACCACGCCCAGCTAAAATGTAATTTTTAAGAATAACTTCATATACACAATAAAATATTTGCTATCTCTAAATGATTACTTTTTCACTCTATCTTTAAATATGTGCTTACCATTTTAAAATTTTCAGTCTTTAAGGTAACACATGAATAAATTAATAGCATATTTATTTTTGCATTTCTTCATATAATTTATACTGCAGAGTAATACACACATACTATAACACACACGCCACACATTACCTCTCTGAAGCCATTTCCAGTATTTTCTTATTCCTACCCTAAGAAATCCTGTCCTTTTCCTTAAAAAAATTAATCACTTCTTCTTTGTAGTTCCATAGGTATAGATTGATATATTATATTATAGTCATTAACACATATTTCTGGCCTGATAATCTGTAATAACTTTTAAATTAAGGAACATCTCATTCATTTCTATATACTGAGACCTAGCACTGTGGCTAATAATAGACACTGATGCACTTCTGTACTTCAGTATAACAAAGGAAGAAAGGGAGGGAGGGAGGGAAGAAGGAAGGAATGAAGGACCAAAAAGCACAGTCTCTCACTAAGTTGCTGAGTGTCTCTCTAAATTGCTGAGGCCGGTCGCGAACCTATGATCCTCCTGACTCAGCCTCCAAAATACTGAGATTCCTGGCATTCACTACCATGTCCAGCTACACTTCCGTATATTTCAAGTTTCTACTTTCCTCTGATTCTTTTCTAGCACATGAATAATGTTACCTCCTAAAAATGATAGCGGAAATAATTATCATCTTATATTTGCACTGGCCTCCATTCTGTTCTCCAGAGAGTAATTGTCACTGTATGTATTTTGCCTTAAGAATTTTGAAGTTGTCATTATGTTCTGTACACATTCTAACTTCCTGTTTGGAAAAGAATTTACAGAACCCTAACCAAACTCTAATATTGCCTTCAAATATCTGTTTCCTAAATCAAATGGCAGGACAATCATTGGTAGGAGGGGGGAAGGGAAAACAGGGGCGGGGGAGAGAGGGCACCAAGTATAGTTTAAATGTATACCATTTATGTTCAATAAAAAAATTTTAAAAAAAAGAAGACAAAGGATTAAGCCACTGAATCTGAGTGATAGCTGTATATGTAGTCATAACTGTATCTCCTTGTTACATAATTATATATTATTTAGTTGTATTCCATACTTTCCTATTTGTTTTAAAAACTTAGCAAGTTATATGAATTTTTGACTTTCTTTTCAATGTTTAGTAAAGGCACTTGTTAAATGTAATCATTCCGGAAAATATAAAAATATAGGAAAAGCATGTTAAAGTGTGGTCAAGTATTGTATATTAGTCAGATTTGTGTTACTCTAATAAAATATCTGATATAATTTTAAAAAAAGTTTCACAGATGAAAAGAAGAGTACATTGTTAACTCCTTAGCATTATTCTCAAAATGTCCTGCTCTACCTGAGTGCAAGGCCCGCGTGTGCTATTCCACATAATTCAAATATTTCCATCCTCTGTGTGGACCTGTACACGATGATGTTGCTGACAGTAAGCATGACTTTCATCTTGCCACCTCAAATGGTTAGTTCCTCCAAGGCAGGGTCCTACCCACTTTCCACCCTAGCCCAAATATATAGAATGCTGTAAATAATTATGGCTACAGGAAATGTTGTAAATAACACTGGTAATTTCTTGAACTCACTTAATTCTTTTGTGCTTTTGACAATTTCAGTTATTTCACAACTAAAGCAAAAGCTTGAAAACCTGCAGAATTCTAACCTCCCCAAAAGCTTTAGAGTTCCATATGACCCCGGACTAAAAGCAGGAACCCTGGTGGTATGTATCACGTGAATCTCTCTGGGTAGTCTTCATGTCTTGCAAATGTCTAGCATACGTTCTGGAGACCAGTCCTGACATACGAGGAGACAGGGCAGCTGGAGAGTCTGTGGGCAGGCATCTGCAAAGACCTTCTCTAGTCACAGGCTACTAAAAGCTTCAAAGCCAGCTGGTTTCCTTTCCATTTTATCTTAAATCAGCATTTTGAGATATCCTTTACATACAATAAAACTTGTCCATTTTAAGTACACAGTTCAATAATCTTTGGCATATATATGTTATCATAAAACCACCACCATAATAAAGGTAGAGAACATTTTTCTAAAAAAAATGTTTTAGGGGAAAAAAAGTCTTTCAAATGTCAACTGATCATTATTATATGTGGGTCTATATCTAGGTTCTCTATTCTCTTGGATTAATCTTAATGTCTATACTTAAGTTGATACCACACAGTCTTAACTAT
The DNA here is from genome assembly GCF_963383645.1 of Muscardinus avellanarius. Lineage (NCBI taxonomy): Eukaryota > Metazoa > Chordata > Mammalia > Rodentia > Gliridae > Muscardinus > Muscardinus avellanarius. The sequence continues at coordinate 44,572,755 of NC_137795.1, read as the reverse complement.
ATTCATATAACAAACCTCTTTGTGTATGTGTGAGAATCTTAGATCAGGCTGGATATGATACTTGGGAGACTGAGACAGGAGGATCCCAAGTTCAAGGCCAGCAGTAACTTAATGAGACCCTATTTCAAAATTTTAAAAAAGGGCTTAAATGCAGGTCAATGGTACAGCACTCCCAGAGTCTATCTCCAGTACCACATACACAAAAATGAATCTTATCAACAGTTTACTCCCATTATCCCTTCTCAATCCTTTGTAAGATTTCTATCATGCTTTCAATTTCTGCATGTGCTATAAACGCCACAGTACATTCTTATCATCTTTGTTTTACACAAAAATAAACTTCACAGGCAATAGACTGAAACAGTTTTTAATATTTATAAACACATTTACCATTGTGGGTACTGTTTTGTATTAGCCCAGATTTCCACATGCCAACATTTTTTCTTTGACACCTAACATTTTATACTGTAAGTCAGCTGGCAGTAAATTCTTTCAGCATTTGTTTATCTGAAAATCTTTTTATTATTCTTCATTTTTGAAAAAAAATATTTTTGCTAAATGTAGAATCTTATAATGACATGAGTCTTATTCTTTGAGGAATACTTTCTTCTGGCTTGTCTATTTTCTGATAATAAGTCTCTGTCCCTGTTATCTTTGATTCTCTCTACACAGCACGTCTTTTCCTTTTTTCTCTAGGCTTCTTTTAAGCTCTTCTCTCCCACTGGCTTTTGAGCACATTGGTTATGATGTGCCTTGAGCTGTTTTTTTTTTTTTTTATGTTTAGTCTGCTAGGGTTTGGTGAGCTTCTTGGACTTACTGGTTTGTGTTCTATCACATCTATTGATTTCTGAATGAATATTTTCCTATCCTCTCTTTTCTTTCTTTCTGAGACTTCAGTTACCTTATTCTAGACTGCTGGATCATTGGCTCAATCCGGGTCATCTTTCATTGTGTTCCAGCCTAGAAACAGCCCCCAGCGATAACCTGTGGCTAATACGGGGCTCTTTTCATTTGTCTTCCTTCTCCCTGGGGTCACAGACCTCTGCCGCCTACTGCCTGATGCCTAAAAAAAATGTATAATTATCTAGTCTTATAGTTGTTTATATCAGGACAGTAACCTCTATAACATTTAAATCTCATGGAAAGAAAAAATCCCCTCTCTTGTATGTTTATTTTTATATACAGTTACCAGTAAACTAGACCGATCTTAAGATCATACAGTTGGGCGTGGTGACACACACTTGTAAGCCCAGCATTTGGGAGGCAAGACAGGAGGATCGCCGTTCACAGACAGCCTCACCTACTTAGTGAGGCCCTTTGCAACTCATTGAGACCATGTTTAAAAATAAAGAATAAAAAAAAAATAGGGCTGGGGGTGTAGCTCAGAGGTAGAATGCCCCTGGGTTTCATCCCCAGTACCACACACACAAAAAAAAATCATACATCAATGGCCTTCATTTAGAATTTGGTAGTGATAACGATATACTATCACAGCTTTCAAATTATATTTGCTGTGTCTAAACCTCCTAAAAGAGTTTTTGTTGTTTTTGTTGTTGAGTGGCTTCTAAGCAATATTTCCCCTACCTTAACTTTGTTTAGGTGTATGGGGTGGGAGGATAAGAAGGAGTGTTATACTTTTTTTTTATTTTTTAAAGACCTTTATTAACAGGTGCTTGCAGTTTTTTGACTTTTTATTTTTTTATTTTTTTAAGTAAGATCTTTTATTAATTGTTTATTGGTGCATTATATTCATACATCATATTGGGGGAAAAACTTGTGTGTACATACATGTACACATCATGCATTTAGTTCCTACCCATTTACCATCTCATTCCCTCCCCGTCCCTCCTTCCCATGCTTGGCTTAGTGGTTGACTTCGATATGTTTAAGTACATTGTGTATTTTAGAGAATTTCCTTCTTTTCCCCTCCTGTCCCCTCATTTAGGTTGTCTTCTTTGCTCCTCTACAGGATTTCCTTTTTCATCTAGAGTTCCTCCTATGATGACCCATTTCTCCTTAGCTTTCACATATTAGGGCAAGCATCTGATTTCTTATTTTTTGTGACTAATCTCGCTTAGCATAATGTCCTCCAATTCCATCCATTTGATGTAATTGAGTTTTTTTTAATGGCTGAGTAAAATTCCATTGTGTACATATTCCACAGTTTTGTAATCCATTCATCTGTTGATGGACATCTTGGCTGGTTCCACAGTTTGGCTTTGGTGAATTGTGCAGCTATGAACATAGATACACATGCATTAGTTTGGTAGTTTGGTTTCCTTTCTTTTGGGTAGATACCCAACAGTGGTATTGCTGGATCAAATGGTAGATTTGTTCCCATTCTTCTGAGGATTCTCCATACTATTTTCCAAAGTTGTTGTACTGATTTGCAATCCTACCAACAATGTTTTAGAGTTCACACTTCTCCACATCCTCGCCAGCATCTGTTGTTGTTTGTGTTTTGAATGATTGCCATTCTAGTTGGAGTTAGGTGAAATCTCAGGGTAGTTTTGATTTGCATCTCTCTTATTGCCAATGATGTTGAGCATTTTTAATGCATTATTGACCATATGAATTTCTTCTTTCATAAATTGTCTATTTAGTTCACTTGCCCATTTTTTGATTGAATGATTTTTTTTTAGTGTTGAGTTTCTTGAGTTCTCTGTATATTCTAGATATTAGTCCTCTATCTGAGGTGGTAAAAATCTTGTCCCATTCTGTTGGCTCTCGAATGAGGTCCTTGACAGTTTCCTTTGCTGAACAAAAGCTCTTCAGTTTTATGCAATCCCACATATTGATTGGCCTTTTAATTTGTTGTGCCTTTGGAGTCTTGTTGAGAAAGCATTTATCTTTGACTATGTGTTACAGTGTTGAACCTATGCCCTCTTCAAGGAGCTTCAAAGTCTCTGGTTTAATTTCCAAGTCTTTGATCCATCTTTAATTGATTCTTGTGCAGGGTGAGAAAGTGGGATTAATTTCCATTTTTCTGCATATGGTTAACCAGTTTTGCCAACACCATTTGCTGAACAGACTATCTTTCTTCCAGTGTATATTTTTGGTCCCTTTTTTGTAAATCACTTGGCTATAAGTGTGTGGATTTGTTTCTGAATCTTCTATTCTGCTCCATTGGTCTATATACCTGTTTTTGTGCCAGTATCATGCTGTTTTTATTACAATGGCTTTGTAATATAGTTTAAAGTCAGGTATTGTGATTCTTCCTGCATGGCTTTTGTTGCTGAGAACTACTTTGGCTATTATTATTTTTTTGTTGTTCCAAATGAAATTAAGGACTGATTTTTCTAAGTCTATGACAAATGATCTTGGTAATTTAGTGGGTAGTGCTTTGAATCTGTATATCACTTTTGGAATGATGGCCATTTTGATTATATTTATTCTGCCTATCCATAAACATGAGAGATCTTTCCATCTTCTAATATCTTCTTTGATTTATTTTTTCAGTGTTTTATAATTTTCTTTGTAGAGTTCTTTTACCTCCTTGGTTAAGTTTATTTTTAAGTATTTTATGTTTTTGTGGGAAATCGTAAGTGGAGGTCTTTTTTTAATTTCTCTTTCAATAAATTTATGGTTGGTATATTTTTTAAGATTGATTTTGTATCCAGACACTTTGCTGAATTTTTGATCAGTTCTATAAGTCTCTAACGCTGGTTTTGAAGACATAAATGTCTTCAGTTTCTGTTTGTCATGGAAGCTTCTTATTTCCCCATCTAATTTGATAGATAATTTTACCGGGTAGGAATTTTTGGCTGGAAGTTGTTTTCTTTCAGAGTTTGGAATATGTTACTCCAAGCCCTTCTGTCTTTCATGAACCACTGGATGAAATGTTGCAAATTTGCTCTCACTTAGCATATCTAGATTTGGTAAGAACGCCTTCTGTGTACTTTTACCCAAAGATTAAAATCATTTCCCAACCAGGACTTTATCCTGGTTTAGATTATAGTGATGTTCTGCAAGAAAATTTGTGTTTCCACAATGCATATTCATTATATATAGGAAACATAACCATTTCCCTTACAGATTGAAAAATGTAAAGTGATGGCTTCCAAAAAAAAGCCCCTGTGGCTTGAGTTTAAATGTGCCGATCCTACAGCCCTATCAAATGAAACCATTGGAATTATCTTTAAGCATGGTGATGATCTGCGCCAAGACATGCTTATTTTACAGGTATGCTAATGTTATGGAATTTGTTCAATCATCTGAAAAAATAATTTTGTATTAGAGCTAAAAAAGCCTTCTATTTATTCTATTCCCATCCTCTTCTTATATATGATAAGCACTATTTAAAGGTTACATGAAACTATTTACTTGTGTAATATGGCTGTGGATGGTTACATATGTTATCTGATATGCATCACAGTTCTGTTCATTTCTTCAAAGATGAAGATCCACCATCCCAAGTAGCCAGACCCACTTCCCTCACCTAACTCTTTTTCTTACACTCCATTTCTTACACTCTGATACTGGTAACTTAGAACATAGCCGCATTTACCATAGCACCCAGTTTATTCTTATTAGTAGACATATCTACACACCCACAGGCACTTTTCTTGGTTACAACTCCTCTGATGCACATACACAAACTCAAGTAAACGATTTTATGGGAAGGAGAGAGCAGGTAGATAAAGAGAAGAGCAAATGTGTTGTTAGGGCAGAAGGTAAATTACCAAGATATCAGTGCCAATTATTCTCATATTTCTCACATTTCTGTACAAACTTTAGCTTCACAAATATTTGAAGTTATATTCTCCAAATTCCATTTACTCAACATTGTAGAGGTAACAATTTCTAAAAATTTGAAGTAGACAAACCATACTGACTTAAAGGTAGGCTATTTAAAAATGGGCCATATTTTCAGTTCTAAAATTCTGTTTTTACTTATTTCTAATATGGAAACAATAATACCTTTGCTTTGCTTTATTTTCAAGAATGATATGTGTATTGTCTAAGAAGTATTTTTAAAAAGAAAAAATCTTTCAGTCCTTTCTTTAGGGTAATTCAATTTTTAATAAATTTGCAGAATCTTTTGAATTGTTCAAAGATGAACATTTCAAAAGATGAAAATTGCTCTGTTGTTCCTCTCATTTTGAGGAAAAGTTTGCACTAGAACTCTGTGTACTTTGTTTTCTTTACTAAGACATAGTTTGACAGATATGGGCAAGTTATTTAAACTCTCTAAGGCTTTGTTTCTTCACTGGAAGAGTGGGAATAATAGTCATACTTCCAGTATAAGATTAATGTAAGGATCACACATAAAAAGCCACAAAGCAGATGTAAGTTGTTATTATCATCATTGTTATTATTACAGCTTTGGTTGTAGCCTGAGAATGTCTTATGAATACTAGAATAATAAACATTATTATTGTAAGGACGTTAGAGTTAATACGGGGAAAATATATATATATATAACAGAATGGAACACTTTGAACAGATAATGAAACATGGCTAAAACCAACCCCAAAAGACATCCATTTACCCTCTTCTCCAAAGTACATTTCAGGGACTTTGTGAAATTAACAGGCTTTCAGTGAGTGAAAACTTTAGCAGACAGGGTTTATTAATAAAAGATATACTGTTACTTATATATTTGTTTACTCACATATTTTGTGTTACCAGATAAGATTGCTATTTTTAAGGGAAAATGCAGTAAGTAAATACATACTTATAATAGAAACTTTTCTGTGTGTGTGTGTGTGTGTGTGTGTGTGTGTGTGTTTTCTGTTTTGTTTTGTTTTTGTGGTACTGGGGATGGAACCCTTCTACCTCCGGGCTACACTCCCAGACCTATTTTATATTTTATTTGGAAACAGGGTCTCTTAAGCCAGAGAGGCTGGCTTCGAACCTGCGCGATCCTCCTGTCTCCACCTCCCAAGCGCAGGGATTACAAGCGTGCGCCACCACGCCCGGCTGAAACTTTTCTGTGTTTTGATGCCCAGATTCTACGAATCATGGAGTCCATTTGGGAGACTGAATCTTTGGATTTGTGCCTCCTACCGTATGGTTGCATTTCAACAGGTGACAAAATAGGTATGTGGCTACCTCAGGAGTATATATGCCATTCAGCTATTTTATTTTATAAAAGATCAGAGTTTCTTTGGGGTAGACATTTAATACTAAAAATTGCAATCATAAACCATATAAAGAAGAAAACTTCCCCAAGCTATTGACTGTGACTCTCATTTTAATTAGATATGTTGAAAAGACATGAGTACACAATCCAAATCTATGTGACTGTACATGGAGATGATTTCAGTTCGAACTTGTTCCCTCCTCTTTACTTCACCCCAAACTTTTAGTAATTTCATTACACATTAAACTTTTCTCCCACAAATAACATTTAAAATTAGAAAGATCTGTCACTTCTTTTTAAATTCCAGAATTCACATTATTAAAGCTATCACACACTCTTATTACTCCCAGGTACTTTTATAGACATTTAAGATTTTAGTTAGATCAAACATACTTTTATTCAAGTTTCTGATACAAGAACTGTGCAAAACCATTTGCATTTGACCCTGTAATTTGGGGCAAGTACTGGGGATTGAACCCAGGAGCATTCTATTTCTGAGCCAGACCCCCCCCCAGCCCTACTTTATTCTGCTGTTTAATATGCTTGTATTAAACAAACTTATTGCTTATTGTAAATTGGTGTATTTCCCTCTGGATTCCACCCTACTCCTTCCCCTTCCCCACATATGTCCTTGAGATTGGTGTTGATAATTCCATATATGTGCAAAGCAATATTTGAACTGTTGCCTTCATCAATTATCTCCCCCCTCCTCATTTAACTCCATGACTCCACTGGAGTCTCCCCTTCTTTACCTGAAGTCTCTTTTGTTACCCAATTTCTCTCTAACTTCCACATATTAGAGAACTCTTCTCTTTCCGAGACTGGCTGATCTCTCTTAGCATAATATTCTTTATTTCCATCCATTTTCTTGCAAAAGACATAAATTTTGTTTTTATTTGTGGCTGAGTAAAAAATCCATTAGTGTATATACCGCAGCTTTGTAATCCATTCACATCTTAATGGACACCTAGGCTGATTCCATAATTTGGAATTGTACTGTTAGAAACATGGATGTGTGTATTACTACACTATTCTAACTTCAATTCCTTTGGAAAGGTATCTAGGAGTGGTCTAGCTGGATCATATGGTGGTTCCATCCCCAGTCTTCTGAGAAACCTCCAAACTGATCTTCATTGCCCCTGTGATAATTAGAAATCCCACCAAAAGTGTATAAGGGTTCCTCTTCACCAGCAATGATTATTATTTATGTTCTTGATGATTGATACAGGGTCTCCCTAAGTTGCTGAGACTGGCCTTGAACCTGCAATTCTCCTGTCTCAGTCTCCCAAATACTGGGATTACAGGCATGTGCTGCCATGCCCAGCTGACCCTGTAATTTTAAAAAAGGAATAAACACAGATCGCCGAGTGAGGAAGACTGTGCTCAGCACTAAGTGCCTTTACTCATTATTGCTCAAAGCTTTGCACGGCTCTTGTAGGACTATCCCACACAACTTCCGTACTCTCCCTCTGTTCTCTCTCTTCCTCTTATAAGCAAGACAACAGTACAGACCTCTGGAAAAACCGCCCTCTGATTTGAGAACAAAAACCCTCTGACCTTCTGTCTTTCACTCAACAAAGACAAACTCACTCTTCCTCTGGGTCAGTCTGGAGGCCCCAATCTCCACCATACTTTGTGCCTTCTCAACATAGGCATGATCGAGATCGTGAAAGATGCCACGACAATTGCCAAAATTCAACAAAGCACGGTGGGCAACACGGGCGCCTTCAAAGACGAAGTTCTCAATCACTGGCTCAAAGAAAAATGTCCGATTGAAGAAAAGGTGAGCTGATGTCCCCCCACCCAGGCCTCTGACAAGTTGTCCTTTATATAGCAGTAGTGGCTTCAGGCTTTCAAAGGACTTTCCAAGGTCTTGTCTCCCTACATTGATGAAGTCCTTCTGGCGAGGTGGCGGAGGTTTTAGGGGGCTTTCCCTGATGACAGAGCATATTTGTGTAAAACAGAGGCGCACGTATTCAAACTGAGCTCCTGCTTTGCCTTCTATTCCCAGGCATGCTTTGCATGGAATTTGGTTCTGCAAAGCAATCCATTAGCACTTTTTATGGCTATGTTTGCTGTTCAGCACAAAGATTTAGTTCCCACATATAAAGTCTTTCCTACCTGGGAAATACCACATACCCAACAAAATCATTTATAATTTACCACTGCACTCTGATCTAAATGGTAAATTATGGATGCTGAAATGTCATTTCCAACATCCTCTGTAGTGAACACGCTTAGTCCTTCACAAGCTGTGTGGTTAGTCTGTTTGGCTGTCCTGGAAAGTTCTGCTCAGGATTTGCACGTTGCATTTGCATGAGTAGCTGCCTTTTGAGGAGGAAATATAATTAGCAGCACTTATTAATCTGCAATACGTGCGGATTTGTGAACCTATGCACACTCTTAAATGGCCACAAACAAAACATATGTTGACGAAGGATGAAACATATGTTGAATGAAGGAGAACTCTCCCTGGGTGTCTGTAGTTGTGAGCGAGTCATGCATGGAGAGGAAGCGGACCCTCTGATTGAATTACCATTGCCCTCTGACTCTCCTGCACTCTTCTTGCTATTGTGATGCTTTGAATTTTTACCTTTTAAAATTTTTAAATACAAGCAGGGCAATGCAAACATTGGCACTTAGTAGATACAATTTTAATGACATCAAACACAACTAACCTGCTCTCTGAAAACAGTTCCCCAAACAGTGTCTCTCTGGAAGTCATTTCTAACAGATTTGTGCTGCTCTTTGTAGCTAGAAGACAATTAATATTCAGATGCATTTTAATTAGTTTCAGGCAGCAGTGGAGAGATTTGTTTATTCCTGTGCCGGCTACTGTGTGGCAACCTTTGTTCTCGGAATAGGGGACAGACACAATGACAATATTATGATCTCAGAGACAGGTGAGTTGCTCTGTCACAGAATAATCTTATTGTGGTAAAATACACATAACATAAAATCTTCTATTGTAACCATTTTTACTGTGCAGTTGGGTGACATGAAGGACATTCCCGTTGTGCAAAGCGTCATGACTTTGTCTCCAGAACTCTTCCATTTTCCCCATTTGAAACCCTGTCCTCACTAATCATTACTTCCTCATTTCCCCAGCTGCCCTGCACAGAGGGTTTGGGTTTTGTTTTTTGTGGTATGGGGGATTGAACTCGGGGTGCTAAACCTCCAGCCCTTTTTATTATTTTGAAACACCATCTAAGTTACCACCTGCTGGCCTTGAACTTGCACAGAATAATTTGCCAGAGCACTGATTTAGAAGTCATTACTGTCCAGGGAGACTGATGCTGAGATCGCCCTAGAAAGACCACCCACCTTGAGTCTGAGGAGTCTAAGGGAAGAAGAGGCAAGAAATGAGACTTAAAAGGGAAAGTTAGAGAGAAAGCTAGAATAGCGTGTATTCCAGAAGCCAGGGGAGGTCAGAGTGACCCTTCATGTCAGGTGTTGCAGAGAAGTGGTAAAAAATGCCTCCAAGATGCCCTTGAATCTGAAATGTTCTGCTTCCCTGAATCTCCCCTTTTGCTGGTTCACTATCTACTCTGACAGTGGCCAGCAGTGGCCACCACACTATGAGGTTTTTGTATATGGAACTTGAACCATTTAAGAGAAGAGCTGGGCATGGCGGCACACACCTGTGTTTCCAGTACTTGGGAGGCTGAAACAGGAAGATCACAGGTTTAAGGCCAGCCTCAGCAACTTGGTTTCAAATTTTTTAAAAATTTAAAAAAGATTTGGAGTATAGCTCAGACAATGAATGCCCCTGGGTTCAATGCCCTGTAACAGGAGAGACAGAGATCTAGAAAAGGCACCAGGTTGGGGCAAATTGCTTACTCTCTGTGAAAATAGGATAAATATAAAAATGATGTATTTATGGACTATAAAAATCAAAAGAGACCACATAAATGAAAATGAATGGTATGGTGATAGTGGCAAAAACTGAACCAAAGGAGATTCAGAATGATTTATTTCTATTGTGCCATTCAAAAGTAAGAGGAGAATGTTCCCCAAACCCACCCAAGCAGAGCGTAACATCAGTCTATCCTGAGTTACATGAAGAGCACAAGAGAGGCTCACGTATCAGGGTGACATATTGGCCAGAAATTTTTTATTTCTGTTTCTAAGAATAATTTTGAGGTGAGACTTTTTTTTAAAATGGCATTTGGCTGTCATTTAAAGAACACTGGAAGGATATCAAAAACATACTCCGCTCAAAGAATGCTTTGTGGCTACTATTCTCACTCACCTGCTAAGACTTAAAATAGCACAGCTAGCCGGGCGTGATGGCGCACGCTTGTAATACCCACGCTTGGTAGGTGGAGACAGGAGGATCGCGCAGGTTCAAAGCCAGCCATGCTGGCTTAAGAGACCCTGTTTCCAAATAAAATATAAAATAGGTCTGGGAGTATAGCCTGGAGATAGAAGGGTTCCATCCCCAGTACCACCAAAAAAAAAAAAAAAAAAAAAATCACAGCTAATAAAACATGTAAAGCCAGGCATGGTGGCGTACGCTTGTAATCCCAGCATTTGGGCAGCTGAGACAGAAGGATCCGGTTTGCGGACAGCCTCAGCTAGTTAGTAAAGCTCTTTGCAACTCACTGAGAACCTGTTTCAAAATAAAGAATAAAAAAATGGACTGGGGGTGTCACTCGGAGGTAGAATGCCCCTGGGTTCCATCCCCAGTACCACAAATAAATAAATGAATACGTAAATAAAAATAAATAAAACATGTAAAAAATTCCTTTTACCCAAGACAGCTTATGTTCAGGCAACTTAAAAAATATTTCAAGAAACAGTGTTATTGCAAGCACTTGTGTCAGTGTAATACTGTCAGACATTTTCTTTTCTTAAGGAAACCTATTCCATATAGACTTCGGGCACATTCTTGGGAATTACAAGAGTTTCCTAGGCATTAATAAAGAGAGAGTGCCTTTTGTGCTAACCCCTGACTTCTTGTTTGTGATGGGAACTTCCGGAAAGAAGACAAGCCCACACTTCCAGAAATTTCAGGTATGTCCTCTCCCTTTTCATTTCCTACTGAGAACACCAGCCAAGCTGACCCTGTGCACAGCCCTTCCTAACCCACATGGAGGCTCAGCTAGCCTCAGCCTTCATCTCCTCCTGGCATGGACCACCCTATCTCCTCCCTGTCACTCCCCAAGTGCAAAATGATTCTCCCATCTAAAACCAAATAGCAAGTCAAAGTATCCCATAGAGCCCAGGATTGTGCAGGTACTGCAGAAAAGAGGGCTTTAAGGACAAGCACCTGGTGAGGATGGCTTGGTGGCCATTGGATATTTGTTTATTTGACATTGACCAGAAAACTCAAACTTCATACATGCTTTTTGGGGCTCTCAAACAATTGTGGGCTTCACTTGGATTTTTGCTTTCTGTATGTATTTACTGTATCACTACTGCAGGGAATTCTTGCTGTACTTGCCTGCATGTCTTGTTTTTATAAAGTAAAATCCATTCTCTCATTGGAAATCTCACTGCTGTAACCATGGATGCTACAGAACTCTGCTTTTCCCTGCTTCTAATCATCTATCTGAGAGTGTTCAGATACGTATTTCTTCATTCCTGCCAGGTTTATACCTAATTTTGACGATTGAATATTTCAAATATCCAATGAGAACATTTTACACTTGCAAATCTAATAACTGTTAAGGGGGACAGAAGAAACATAAAACAAAGAGTGATTACTTAACATATCCATTTGCCCTGGGCCCCTTGAAATGAAATAGCCACCCTCCTCAGTCTTAAGCTGGCTCAGATTTGCACTCCACATCTCTGGCACAAATCTATTTATTTCCTGAGTCCCTTGAGTCCAGTGTGACCCATGGGTGACGGGGACCTTGAACTTTAGTGGAATCGATTACTGGACGGATCGTTGCATAATCTGTGTGTGCTTGGCTGTTCTCTCAGTTGTCTTTCTATTTGATAATTACAAGAGTTGCCCTCCCCTAATTCCAGGGGTGTTGTCAAAGAAACAGATCTCGGTGCCCAGATGGATTTTTACTGTGTGTTTTTCTTCATAAACTCAACTGGGTTTTAGACTATTTCCAGGGATTTGACACATTTCAGTCCTGTTTTTTTTTTAAGTTAAAAATTGTGTATTTTGACAACTTCCTGGGAGACAAAAATGGCTCAAAAAAATAAAAAGAACCTGGGAGGCTTTCACCATTTAAAGTGGGAGTGGGAGAAGTACTTAGTCCTACTCCCCTGGAAGTGGTGTTCATCTGACTAACTTCAGACAAACACAGCAGCCACCATTGCGATTCAGAGACTCAGACACACCGAGGGGTTTGGCCTTGCTGGCAGGCTCTCCTTTCTGTACAGATCTTCTCTTCTTTTTGCCACTGATGCTCCCCGAGACAACCATCTATGTGTCTGTCCTGTTGACTTTAATGGCCCCATCAACCTCCACAGCACCTGTGTCGCCCAATACAATCCCAGCAGCTCTTCCCTCTAGCTTTCTCTTTTGCTCTTGCTGTTGTTGTTGTTTTTAACTCAGAACTCTTTTAATGGGAAGACCTTTGGAATGGGGAGGCCAAGGAAAGATTCTCTCTCTGCCACTACCGGCAGCTTCCACCCAGAGCAACGTGTGTTTACAGTGAGTCTTTGCAGGCTCAAAGTCTGTCCTTCTGGTCCCAGATCATTTCTCCACCCTTGGTGATCAAAGCTTGTTTCTTAAGTCATTAAAGCCCTTCTTCACTAAAGCAACACCTAGGCAATATGAATCTCCAAAGCAGACCTTCATAGATTCGGTTGCCCTTGTATACATCCATGTGTGTGTTGGCAGACTGGCTTAGAGTTTAAGTACCTGTAAATATAACCAGGTCCAGCCTTAAACACAGACAGAGCATTGCATGATGGTGGAAAGGATGACCTTTGAAGCAGATAAACCCTAAGTCTGAATTCTGGTCCTGCTGCTTAATGGCCGTGTGTGTGATGAAAATCACTTGCCCTTTTTGGGGAAGGGGTTAGGGTATTAGGGATTGAACCCAGGGGCATTCTATCTTCAAGCTATAGCTCAAGCCCTTTTATTTTTAAACAGGGTCTCACTGAGTTGCTGAGGTTGGTCTCAAACCTGCTATTCTCCTGTCTCAACCTCCCAAGTACTGAGATTACAGGTATATGTTGCTTTCTTCAACTGCAAAAAGAAAACAAGAGCTACCTCATGTGGTTTTTCTGGGAAATATTTATTATACTTTTTTTTTTACATGACAGGGTTATTTAGCTTACAGTTTTGGAGGTTCCTGCCCACAATTGGGCAGCCTCGGGGCTCTGGGCCTCTGATGAGGACACCCAGGGACACTGCCAAGAAGTGAACTGTTCCCATCTCCAGCTGAGAGGCAGAGTCCGAAACTTGGCTCAATGCCAAGACCACAGCAGAGACTCAGTGACTCAGTCAGCACTGTTATATGTGTATCACAGAGGGCCTTCACACTTTGAAAACTTCTAGTTGGCAAAAGTGTGTGTGTGTGTGTGTGTGTGTGTGTGTGTGTGTGTGTGTGTGTGTGTGTTTACTGGGGATTGACCCCCCACGGGCATTCAAACTCCGAACTACCCCCCCTACCCTATTTTATTTTTAAACAGGGTCTCACTAAGTTGCAGAGAGCCTCACTAAGTTTAGGCTGGCTTTAAATGTGTGATCACGTGTCTCAGCCTCCTAATTAACTACTGCGCCCAGCTGAGAAGCCATTTTTAAAATGAGATCTCAGACAGTATATGAAACATGACAAAATAACGGGATCTAGTAAGAGTGGAGTCCCCTCTCCACCTGTTCTGCTGCCCGCCCCGCCTCTGCTTCTGTCCATCCTCCCTCATTTTCCTCCACCCTCCTCCATCCAACAAGAAAAAGCTGAAACTGCAACATTAAGCTGCACATGCTAAAACTTCCCAAAGTTTCCCACTTGATGAAGAACTTGATAAAGAACTCTGACCTTTCTTTTCTCTTATCTCCTCTCGTCTTTCTGTCTTTCCTTCTCATACTGTTAACCCAGGATTTTCTGTTTTATTTTATGTTTCCTTTATGAATCAAAGTTTTCGAGCTCAGGGACTGCCTCTCTAAACTCAACAGTGTCTCAGCATCTCAGATAACAAGGCTGTTGTGTTTAGGCAAGCTGGGAAATGTTGTATACATTTGCATTTTGAATTAAAGGAAGCTAGGGAGAAAACTGGTCATAAGAGGAACTCTAGATGAAGAAGGAAAAACTGTAGATGAGCAAATAAGGTGACCTAACTGAGGGGGATGAGAGGGGGAAAGAGGGAAATTTCCTAATGTACATGATGTACATTCACAAACATGTCAAAGTCAATCACTAAGCTGAACATGAGTGGGGGGGGAAATAAGGTGGGAGTTGGGTAAGGGCTAATTGGGTGATGTATACATATATGCCTCTACCATCTTGTGCTTCATTAAGATGTACAACCACAATGCACCAATAAAATATTAAAAATAAAAATATAAATAAATAAAGGCATCCTCATTTCCAATAAATTGATCATTTTGACCCAGTAAGGTTAATTAATATATATCATATGTTTAAATAACCTGTTAGGAAGGGTGGAGAAGAGTTGGCTCACTTTTTTGTTAAAGGTGAGGTGAGCCTTCTTCCATAAAGAATTAAAAACACCAGCTGGTGGCCTGGGGGTGGAAGTAAGAAAACTGAAAGAAGAGGATGTCACTTTATCCTATCTCTCTTCTTTCTGAGGCTGGTAGTTGACCCTGGGATTCTGTTTATATATTACTTCTGGAGGGGGAGAGGGGCATTCAGGAAAAGCTATAATTACCCAGAGAGACACATTTGAACCTAAGAGTATCTGTCAGTCTTTGGACATCATCTTACATATAGAACAATGAGCAGATGTAGCTCAATGCTGACTTTTATTTGCTCCTGTATGGTTTCTCCTTCTACATCTGTAGCTTCTCCTATGACCCTTTTTCTCTTTAGCTTCTACATATTAGGCAGAACATTCAATTTTTTTACTTTTTGTGACTGACAAATCTTAGCATAATGTTTTCCAGTTCCATTCATTTCCCTACAAATGACATAACTTTGTTCTTCTTTATGGCTGAGTAAAGTTCCATTGTGTACATATACCATAGTTTTGTAATCCATTCATCTGTTGATGGACATCTTGGCTGGTTCCATAGTTTGGCAATTTTTAATTGTGTGGCTGTGAACATAAATACATATACATTAGTTTGGTAGTTTGGTTTCCATTCTTTTGGGTAGATACCCAGAATAGTTATTGCTAGATCATATGGTAGATTCATTTCCATTCTCCTGAGGATCCTCCATACTGTTTTCCAAAGTGGTTGCATTAATTTGCAATCCCACCAACAATGTATTCAACTTCCTACTTCTCCACATCCTTGCCAGCATTTGTTGTTGTTTGTGTTTTGAACGATTGCCATTCTAGTTGGAGTTAGGCGAAATCTCAGGGTAGTTTTGATTTGCATCTCTCTGATTGCCAATGATGTTGAGCATTTTTTGGCCATTTGATTTTCTTCTTTTGTGAAGTGTCGATTTAGCCCACTTGACCATTTTTTTGATTGGGTAATTTGTTTTCTTAGCAGTGAGTTTCTTGAGTTCTCTGTATTTTCTAGATATTAGTCTTCTATCAGAGGAATAGTTGGCAAAAATTTTCTCCCATTCTGTCAGCTCTCTGTTGAAGTTTTTGATAGTTTCCTTTGCTGTACAGAAACTTCAGTTTAATACAACCCCACTTATTGATCCTCCTTTTAATTTCTTGTGGCTTTGGGGTCTTGTTGAGGAAGTTTTACCTCTGCCTATGGGTGGAAGTGTCAGACCTATGCTCTCTTCGGGGAGCCGCAAGATTGTTGGTCTGATTTCCAAGTCTTTGATCCATCTTTAATTGACTCTTGTGCAGGGTGAAAAAGTGGGGGTTTCCCCCCATTTTTCTGTATATGGTTAACCAGGTTTTGCTAACACCATTTGTTGAAGAGGCTATCTTTTTTCCAGTGTTAGTTTTGGGCCTCCTTTGTCAAATATAAGTTGGCTGTAAGTGTTCAGATTTGTTTCTGAGTCTTCTGTTCTGCTCTATTGGTCTGTGTCTGTTTTTGTGCCAATACCATGCTGTTTTTATTACTATGGCTTTTTAGTATAGTTTGAAGTCAGGTACTGTGATGCTTCCTGTGTAGTTCTGGTTGCTGAGAACTATTTTGGCTATTCTGGGTTTTTGTTATTGTTGTTGTTCTAAATGAATTTAAGGACTGATTTTTCTATGTTTGTGATAAATGACCTTGATAATTTAATGGCTATTGCATTGAATCTGTAGATCATTTTTGGAAGAATGACCATTTTGATGATATTTATTCTGCCTATCTAAAAACATGGATGATCTTTTCATCTCCTAAGGTCTTCTTTGATTTCTTTTTTCAATGTCTTATAATTTTCTTTGTAGAGGTCTTTTTACCTCTTTGGTTAGGTTTATTCCTAGGTATTTTGTTTATTTTTACAGAGATATCCTGAATAGAAGTGTTTTCTGGATTTTTCAGTGGATTTATGGTTGCCATACAGGAAAGCTTCTGGCTTTTTAAGATTGATTTTGTATCGAGACACTTTGCTGAATTTGTTGATCAGTTCAATAAGCCTTTTGGTTAAGTTTGTTGGGTCTTCTTAGTATCATGTCATCTGCAAAAGGGATAGTTTTAGTTTTACTTTTCCTATTTATACTCCTTTTATTTCCTTCTCTTGCCTTATTGCTTTGGATGGAGTCTCAAGTACTATATTAAAAAGAAGTGATAATGGACATCCTTGCCTTTTTCCTGTTTTAAGAAGGAATTCCCATAGTTTTTCCCCATTTAATATGATGTCGGCTGTGGGCCTATTGTATTTGTCTTTATGATGTTGAGGTATGTTCCTTCTATTCTGACTCTCTGTAGTGCTTTTAGCATAAATTTTGGGTGTTGGATTTTGTCAAATGTGTTTTCAGCATCTATTGAAATTATCATGTGATTTTTGTCTTTGGTTCTGTTTATGTGATGAATTACATGAATTGAGTTTTGTATGTTGAACCAGCCTTGCATCCCTGGGATGAACTCTACTTCATCATGGTGTATGATTTTCTTGACATAGTTTTGAATGTGTGTGGCTAGTAATTTTGTTTATCAGTTTTGCATCTAAGTTTATCAAAGATATAGGCCTATGGTTTTCTTTTCTTGAGCTCTCTTTATTTGATTTTGGTATTAAGGTGATTTTGGCTTTGTAGAATGTATTTCTATGTCATGGAATAGATTGAGGAGTGTTGGGCTTAGCTCTTCTATAAAGGTTTTATAAAATTTACTTTGGAAACCATCTGGTCCTGGACTTTTTATTGATGGTAAGTTCTTTATTGCTGCCCCAATATCTTTGAATCCTATTGGTTGGTTTAAATTTTCTATATCTTGCCAGGTGTGGTAGTGGATGCTTGTAATCCCAGCATTTGAGAGGCTGAGATGGGAGGATCACGGTTCATGGACAGCCTCATCTACTTAGTGAGGCCCTCCACAACTTAGTGAGACCCTGTTTCAAAAAATAAAGAGTAAGCCAAGCGTGGTGGTGCACTCTTGTAATACCATCATTCAGGAGGCTGAGACCAGAGGATCACGGTTCGCGGACAGCCTCAGCTACTTAGTGAGGTCCTTTGCAACTCAGTGAGACCCAGTTTCAAAATAAAGAATAAAAAATAGGGCAGGGGGTGTAGCTTGGAGGTCAAATGCCTCTGGATTCCATCCCCAGACCTGCAAAAATAAATAAATAAATAAATAAATAAATAAATAAAATTTCTATATCTTATTGATTCAGTAGGAAGGCTGTAATGTGTCTAGAAAATTGTTAATTTTTTCCAGAATTTTCATTTTGTTGGAGTATAGTTTTTCAAAGTAGTTTCTGATAACTCACTGGATTTCCACACTGTCAGTGGTAATATCTCCTTTTTCATCTCTTATTTTAGTTATTTGGATTGATTCCTTCTTTCTTTTAGGTTTGGTTAGCTAGTGGTTTATTTATTTGGTTTGATAGTTGTTTGTTTAATAGTAGTTTATTTTTTGAAAAACCAGATTTTGGTCTTATTGATTTTCTGTATTTTTTATTCTCTATTTCATTAATTTCTACTCTGATTTTAATAATTTTCTATGTTCTACTGGTATTGTAGTTAGTCTGTTTCTGTTTTTCAAGGGCTTTAAGGTGTGTCATTAAGGTATTTATTAAATGATTTTCTGTTCTTCTTATCTGAGCCCTCAGTTCTATAAACTTTCCTTAATACTGCCCTCAAAGTGTCCCAGAGGTTTTAATATGTTGTGTCATTATTTTTATTTGTTTCTAGTAATTTCTTAAACTCATCCCTTACCTCTTATATGACCCATTCCTCCTTTAGCAATGTGGTGTTCAGTCCCCATGTCTTAATGTGATTAATTTTGTTCTTCTTATAGTTGATTTCTAGTACTTTTTTTTTCTTTTGGTGGTACTGGGGATTGAACCCTTCTTCCTCCAGGCTACACTCCCAGACCTATTTTATATTTTATTTGGAAACAGGAACTTTTAAACCAGCAAGGCTGGCTTTAAACCTGTGTGATCCTCCTGTCTCTGCCTCCCAAGCGTGGGGATTACGAGTGTACATCCAGTGTACTTTTTTATTTTGAAGCAGAGTCTTACTAAGTTGTGGAGGGCCTCACTAAGTAGCTGTGGCTGGCTATAAACCTGAAATCCTCCTATCTCAGCCTCCCAAGTGCTGATATTTCAAGGGTGAGCCACCATTCCTAGCTCAATGATGACTATTTTAATAAACTAACTCCCTTTAGAAAAATCTTCCTCTTACTGAAGAGATTTTTCTTCTAAAGTAAACACTCTTTAAGCCACTGCTGATTTATTTTAGGCCACTTTATTTTAAATTTCAATGAACAGTTATAGGACATATATAACACAAAATATATTTATATCAATGGCAAATAAATTTAGTCTTCCAATTTATTTTTATATGAAAATATGTCAGCCTTTCCCTAGGTTGAAAAGCAGTATGTATTCTTTTTTCTTCATTTTATACATTTTTTAATTGGTGCATTGTAATCATACATCACATTGGAATATAAGACTTGAGAGGATATACAAGCACACATCATCCAATTAGCCCTCATCCAGTCCCCATCCCATTCCCTCCCCCTCCCTCGATCCCATGCTTGTTTGGTGATTAACTTTGATACATATGTTTATGTAACTCCTGCTTTTTAAAGAGGCTCCATCCTCCCCTATTCCATACCCTCTGATTGGTCACCTTAATTGCTTCACTATAGGGCCCTTTCTATAGCTCGACCAACTTCCTGTTGCCACTTTCCTCCTAGTTATTGCTGATTAGGGGAAGCATCTGATTTTAATTTTCTGCAATATTTCTCTGTGCATGCCACGTTGAAAATACCGATCCCACTCTTGACGGCCCCAGTTGTGGCCTGGCTACCCGGTGGACTGATCCAGACCTCGCTGACTCAAGCAGTGGCCTTGCCTCATGGGAGGCCCCGGTTCTGGCCTCGCTGGCCCCGACACTGGCCTAACCCCTCAGCTGGCTTCGATCCCAGCCTCGGAGGCCCCAGCACCGGCCTTCCTCACAGCAGGCTCCGATATTAGCCGATGGCCCCGGCATTGGCCTAACCCCTTGGCAGGCTCCAATCCAGGCCTCGGAGGCCTCAGTAGCAGCCTTGCTTCATGGAAGGCTCTGATGCCGGCCGCTGGCCCCGGCACTGGCCTAACCCCTCCGCAGGCTCCGATCCCGGCCTCGGAGGCCTCAATAGCGGCCTTGTTTCACGGAAGGCTCCGATGCTGGCCAGTGGCCCTGGAACTGGCCTAACCTCTCAGCAGGCTCTGATCCCAGCCTCGGAGGCCCCAGCACCGGCCTTGCCTCATGGCCGGCTCCGATCCCGGCCTTGCTGGCCCCAGCACCGGCCTAACCCCTCGGCAGGCTCCAATCCCGGCCTCAGAGGCCTCAATAGAGGCCTTGCCTCACGGAAGGCTCCGATGCCAGCCAGTGGCCCCGGCACCGGCCTAACCCCTCAGCAGGCTCTGATCCCGACCTCGGAGGCCCCAGCACCGGCCTTGCCTCGCGGCAGGCTCTGATAGTATGTATTCTTATTAAGAACAAAAAAAACAGTGAAATATTTTAAAAATATAAGTAAAATATCAAAAACCTATTGCCCCACCTTCAAAAGATAAAACTGTCAATATTGCAGTGTTTTCCCTTTATTCTACTAAGTAGTATTTGGTCTATTATAAGGTTGTAGGTTAGCAGGGTGTGGTGGCACACACCTGTAATTCCAGTACTTGAGAGAATGAAACAGGAGGATCTCAGATTCAGGGACAGCCTCAACAATTTAGGAAGATTGTGTTTCAAAATAAAAAAATAAAAAAAGGGCTTGGGGTGTAGCTAGAAGGTATAGTGACCCTGGGTTTGATCCCTATATCAATAAAATAAGGTTATAGATTAATCAGAATTTGCATAAAACCTGAACTTAAGAAATAGATAATATGTTAGTTCCTTATTTCAAACTAAGTAAAGCTTGCTAACTCCAAGGAAATAGTATTTTGCTCTGTGGAATAAAATCTGAGTGTTGAAGTTTGGCCTAGAGGCCCGTAGCATGGCCCCGTGCCTGCACCTCTCCAAGCATCCTCCACTGTCTCAGGCTCTCACTGCACAGCCCCTGCTCAGAATGCCTCATTACCCTGAAGGTTTCAGCTCCAACGTCATTCATCAGTGTGGCTTTCTAGCCTGAGTCCTCTTCTGTTCTTCTTTGCCACAGCCCTCTGCCCATATCCCACATGGCATCACTGCAGCTTATAGTTGTTTGTGTTGATCTACTGTGTGACATTCCACACGGCAGGCTCTGTGCAGCAGGGACACTGCGTCCTGGGCCCCACATGCACAGCCCGAGATCCAGTAGCACTCAGAAGAGATTTGCTGAGCACAAAAGCAAACGTAGAGGGGCAGAGCCACAGGAGGAGCTGTTTCCAAGTGGATCAACCTCAGCGTGTCTTCTTCCCTACCATACACTGAATTTTGAATTTATAAAGTAGCAACTCATTCACAGATTATATAAAAGAGCAACTTATTCATAAACCATCACACAACTCTAGTACAATTTCACAATGCCAGTAGCACATCTGCACATTGGATGAGGAACTAAATCTAATTATGAAAGCAAGTGTTTTATTAAGTAATACAAAATAGGAGTCGTATATGGTGCCTTTTCACATTTGTGTGGAATTCCTTACTGGAATAACTATTATATTTTCTGTGTGTGTGTGTGTGTGTGTGTGTGTGTGTGTGTGTGTGTGTGGTGCTGGGCATTGAACCCAGGGGCTATGTACCTCCGAGCTATGCTCCCAGCCCGTTTTGTTTGTTTGTTTATTTATTTGTTTGTTTGTTTTTGGTGGTACTAGGGATGGAACCCAGAGGCCTTCTACCTCTAGGCTACACTCCCAGACCTATTTTATATATTATTTGGAAACAGGGTCTCTTAAACCAGCCGAGACTGGCTTCAAAACTGCGGGATCTTCCAGTCTCAGCCTCTCAAGTGCAGGGATTACAAGCATGCACCACCACGCCCGGCTTAATTTTTTTTTTTTTTTTTTTTTTTTTTTTGCGGGCCTGGGGATGGAACCCAGGGGCATTAGACCTCCAAGCTGCACCCCGTGCCCTGTTTTTGTTTTTATTCTTTATTTTGAAACAGGGTCTCCCTAAGTTACGGAGGGCCTCACTATATAGCTGAGGCTGTCCGTGAACCACGATCCTCTGGTCTCAGCCTCCCAAATGCTGGGATTACAAGCATGCGCCACCATGCCCGGCTATTTTTTATTTTTAAAACAGGGTCTCGCTAAGTTGTAGAGGGCGTCACTAAGTAGCTGAGGCTGGCCACAAACCTGAATCCTCCTGTTTCAGCCTCCCAAGTACTGGGATTACAAGCATGTGCCACCATGCCCCACTAAGTATTACATTTTCTTAGCAGAGCAGTAATCTATGCCCAGATGGGACAAGAAATACACACATATAGATTATACATAATACGAGCAGGAACAATTTGTCCTTTTGTAAATAAATATTTTAAGGTGTTCTTTGCACACAGTAGGTGCTAAGCAAATGTGTCGGAAAAATATGAATATCAGAGGAGTCAAACGATGTTTACAGCCACATTTGTGCAAAGCAGGCAGTTGGAGTGTCTCTGAAAGGCACTCGCCCCTAGATGTCACTGTTAAGAAGCATTTCATAGAGAGGTCTGGAGCCCAGTGGTTGTCATTTTTTAATCTAGGCTGATTGAAGTTTTCTTGCTGGTTTTCTCAGACCTTACCCTATTTGCAGTCCCAGCAGTCTTGTCCCCATGCCAGGGTACCCCCATGTCTCCAGCCTACAGGCTCAGTTTTGTGTTAAGGCTCACAAAGTTTCTATGAACCTTTAACTGAACTGAAGTTCATCTCTGCTATACTCTGCTCTGCCCCCATCCCAGGTTCTTCATGTAACTTCTTCATCCTCAGTTCCTCCACCAAAGGCCCCACCTCTGGGGCCCACTGTCTCCTCCTGGAGACTCAAGTGCTCCCCCTAAGCCCAGCCCCAGGACCACAGAGGCCTTGCCACAGCGCTCCTCTGAGGCCGCTTCACCATTATTCCCTGTGGCTATTCTCCATCGCCTCCTTCGTGCAGTAGTCTTAGATTTTGTACACACCTGTAACCTGTAACCTGTCAGCAGGACTTCCTCAGCCTCTTGCTTTGTCCTGCTGTGGCCACTAGACCCCATTCACCACATGCAAAATAGGTCACCGATTCAACATGTACTTAATACCTACTCTATTTCAGGCACTGCCAGGCACAAAGACAGATCAGGTATTGTCCTTGAAAAGACAAGATATCCTTCCAATTTAATCCCCTTCAAATATAATTGTTCTTCAATTTCTCCTGCTTTTCTTTCTTTTTTTTTTTTTTTTTTTTTTTTTTGTAGTACTGGAGATGGAACCCAGGGGCATTCTACCTCCGAACTACACACCAGCCCTATTTTTTATTCTTTATTTTGAAATAGGGTCTCACTGAGTTGCAAAGGGCCTCACTAGGTAGCTGAGGCTGTCCGCAAACTACAATCCTCCAAATGCTAGGATTATAAGAGTGTGCCACCATGCCCAACTTTCTCCTGCTTTTAAAGCAGCAAGCAAATCTTGCCTGAGACTGAACTTGTCTACTGCACATTAAGCATTCATCCATCTTGCTTGTGCAGATTGGCTATATTGTGCCTGGCTCTGTGCTGGGTGCAGAGATAGTGACCCAGAGTACAGCAAGGGACAGACAGGCGCATGTTTGCACTAAGGAATACTTTGTGCTGAGAGTAGTTTGCAGAAGGAGCAATTAATTCTGCTCTGAAGGATAGAAAAGAGCTATTCAGAGAAGGATTTGTTTTTATTGGGTCTTTAGGGTTGAATTCAATTTCATTTTGTCAGGCAGAGACAGGAAAGGAAAAGAACGTCGCAGCAGTAAAAACAGCAGGAGTAAGTGCATGGAGCTAGGAAATCACAGAAGTCAGTATTTAGGAACAAAAAGTGCAATTGCCTAGTATAGATAGAACATAGGTATCTATGGAATGTGTAGTAGAATCTGAGTCAAGAAAGGAAATTTGGATCAAACTTGAGAAAGGGCATGGGCTGGATTATGGGGGGTAGAGATGGAGCTAAGCAGAGAAGCCACTTGGAGCTCAACTGATTAGCCACACGTCATTCCATTAAGGTCTACTGTAGGGCAAGTGGGGGTGACAAGCTCATCTGTCACAGCACGGATAATGTACTGAGCTAATAAAGAATTCTCTCTTGGGATTTGCACCCTGGCCTGCTAACTAGGTCAGGCTCAGCCCACTCCCTCCCTCTCCAAGAGACTCTCCGCCTTCACCAACTCTCTCTGTTGTCCATTGGAAGATGCCCACAGAGAAGGTCCAGCCTTGACCCTTTATAGGTATTTGAATATGTTGATATGCACACAGTTGGAGACTTGTATGCAGTTGTCAAAGTGTTAGGACTTGCTTTTCCTTATTGAGTTTAATCACTATTCTAAAAGAGATATGAATCCAAGACTGGAGATGGCCTTAGGTTGGACATTACCAGCAAATAGCATCACGCAGGGCCTAAGATATTAGACCCTGGTTACTTTTATTTTTTTATTAAACAAATTTTTTATTGAACATAAATGGTATACATTTTTTTTTTTTTTTGGTGGTACTGGGGGTGGAACCCAGAGGCTTTCTACCTCCGGGCTATACTCCCAGACCTTTTTTATATTTTATTTGGAAACAGGGTCTCACTAAGTTGCTGGAAGCCTCACTGAGTAGCTGAGGCTGGCTTCGAACCCATGCGATCCTCCTGTCTCAGCCTCCCAAGTGCGGGGATTACAAACGTGCGCCACCACGCCCAACAAATGGTATACATTTAAACTATGCTTAGTGCCCTCTCCCCTCTGCCCCCATTTTCCCTTCCCCCCTCCCACCATTGATTGTCCAGAGTAGACCCTGGTTACTTTTAAACACCAATCAGGAATAATCTTTCATTCAGCATCATTCCTTCAGTGTTTGCTTTCTTGTTTATTTATGGCACTGAGGATGGAGCCCAGGGGCATTCTGACTCTGAGCTGTACCCCCAACCATTTTATATTTTTGGGTTTGAAACAGGTTCTCATTAGGTTGCTAAAAGTCTCACTACATTGCTGAGGCTGTCCTGGAATTTGTGATTCTCCTGTCTCAGTCTCTCAAGTTCTGAGATTAAAGGTATATGCCAACATGCTCAGCTTGGCTTGCCTTAGAGAATCATTTTGTCTACCATAGGAATACTATCAAGTCATTCACCACATTACAAAATGTGCTCTCCAGGAAGACTGTCTTGTGACATTTCTATTGATCTAACTTCATAGAAAAGCAATGCTTCTCCTCAACAAATAGATCTTTAAAACTCTTCTGAGCACTGGATGGAGAAATGGATTTGAGTTTCTTTTTGGTTAGAGATTTCACTGAAGACCACCCAGAGCAAGTTCGTAGGATTTGTGATGTGTGGGTTTAAAATAGTTTCTTTCTCCAGGACATTGTGGATCATTTCCTTTGTTATTGCATTTCCTTTTTCCATCCGCTTCTAACTTTGTTTTAACTTTTACATATCTAAATAGTTCACCTTAAATCCTTTTTGGAACAAACCTGGAAAATAACACACACACACACACACACACACACACACACACACACACACACACACCTACTTATAGGCTATTCAGAATATTGAATAAAGTAGAACAATTTAATTATAGCCTTTGTACTTCTAAGGAGTTTCTAGCTAAATATTTAAGAAAACGAACCATACAGCCCCTTCCGTGGCAAATAGCTAGTAAGATAACCTGAGTCCATGAAGAGATAACTCCTAATTCAAACTCAAACTACATGACCAAGTCAATGTCAGGCACCTTCTTCTTCCTTCAGATTGACCAGAGAGTACCTCTCCCTGCATTATTAGGTCTACCCATCAATGACCTTCTCTAGTTTGTCAAGATAATTCTTAAGAGACATTGGATAGCTAATGCATTGATTTTTATTTTTTAAAACAAAACAGAAGCCGGGCATGGTGTTGCATGCTTGTAATCCCCACGTTTGGGAGGCTGAGACAGGAGGATCGCGCTGGTTCGGAGCCAGCCTTGCTGGCTTAAGAGACCCTGTTTCCAAATTTAAAAAAAAAAAAAAAAAAAAAAAATAGGTCCGGGAGTGTTGCCTGGAGGTAGACGGGCTTCCAGGAACCCCAGTACCACCAACAAAACAAAACAAAACAAAACAAAAAAACAGAATAAATTTTTGCTTTAGACTGAAATATTTTTATTCTCTACTGTGTCCTTCCCTTAGCAGACAGAGGCCACATTACTGTTTAGGAAAAGTAAGTGGGTAATGCTTATTTTTCTTTTCATTGATAAATATTTGAAAGTTTCTCTTCTCTCTCCCTTCAGCTTCAGAATCTTTCCCTGACATTTCTGCTTTCTGAACATAATATTATTTCTTAATTTTTTCTTAATTATTTCTTAATAAGTCCCATATGTACATTAATACTTCACTTCCATTTCATTTCTATGTGCAAATAGAGGATTTTGATTATAAGAAAAAGATTCCATATGACCGTGGAAAGTCTACACAGCTACAGATCATCAGTGCTTAAGAAATTAATATCTTATATATAGAAGTAGTTCGTTTTCTATTAAGTGAGCTGATAATTGGGGCAGTTAGCAAATGAAGTCAACGTTGGGGCCCTGAAATGGTAATGCATTTATGTTTCCAAGACTTGTGGGGGTGGTAGCTTTTGTAAAAGCATCCTCCTTTTTAGTACTTGGCTGCTATAATTAAGGCATTTAAATCAACAATGAAGTTAAGAGCAGACCTAAGCATCTAAGCTCAAGCAGACCTACATGCACCCTATTTATTAGCTACTAATGGAAAGTGTTCTAGCTAATGACATTAATGATAATGTATTGTTTCCCACATTCACACTCATTAACAAGTACATTAAATCAAGTCCCTGATTTTCTGAGAAAAGCTAAAATTTCTATTTTAACTGAAAATGGGAGAATTGGAGGTCATCCTGGAAGCCGCAGGCTGCAGAGTATTGGATTAAAAAAATAGTTTGGGGGATGACCTGATCTGCCTCTCACCCTAGCTAAGCTATTGAATCTTGGGCCGGGAAAGGAGGGTAAGCCTTACATCAGGCCTTTGTCTGAAATCTCACTGTGATCGCCTAAGGCTCTTTAGTCTTAACTCAGGTGGTGGGAGTTGGGAGAAATCCCTGGGAACCTAGTTCTGAGGGAGGGAACTGGGGGCGCTCAGCCGTTTAATGGTCCCCCTTTGCTTGGAGAGCCAGGCCTCGTGGTTGAGGGCATTTACGCCTGAGATGCCCTTGCTCTCCACCTCTTAAAACAGACTTGAACTTAGGCTTCTGTGCTCGGCCAGAATTCTTTCATGGCTTTTGCCCGTCTGTCTTTCCCTTTTCAAGACCTTATTAAACTGAATTGGCAGCCTGCAGTAGTAGACTTTGTCTGAGAATGGCCCCCCTTCTACCAGATTAAAAAAGAATTGACTAAGACTGCCTGCACCTATTGTTTGAGTTGGTGATGTAGCTTTAAACTCAGCCCGTAAAAGCTGCTTATGGCTAGATCCAACTTTAAACTTCCTTCTCCCCATTGGAGGCTAATCTGGGTGTTCTCAGAGGTTAAAGAACAGCTGAAGATAAACTACTTCAATCCTTTTTTTTTTTTTTTTTTTTTTACAAAATAGATCTAGTTACTGAATAATGTTATAATTTAAACCTCCCTGACGGGGCCATGTGTCTCCATCCCCAGCACACACTGTAGCCATACTTGGGTGCAGAAAAAAATGAGTTTTCTTTAGTGTTTTGGGATCAAACTTTTCCCAGCTGTGGAGAACACATGCGAATGGAGATCCGGCTTCCACTTTGGATTGATGGGATCCCATCTTTTGGGGTGCAGTGGTACCAGGACCACCAGCGAGATGCACTGGAATTCACTTTCAGAGATGCAGTGATGCAAAGGCTGCTCTATAGTTGTTTAAAGCTCAACATCTCACTGGGTGTGGTGGCGCACGCTTGTAATCCCCGCGCTTGGGAGGCGGAGACAGGAGGATCGCGCAGGTTCGAAGCCAGCTGCACGTGCTGGCTTAGGAGACCCTGTTTCCAAATAAAAATGTAAAAATAGGTCTGGGGGTGTAGCCTGGAGGTAGAAGGGCTTCCAGGAACCCCACAAAAAAAAAAAAAAAAAAAAAAGCTCAACAGCTCTACAGCTGGAGCTAAAGCTGCTGCTGCCCACCAACCCACTAGCCAAAAAGTCCCATGAAAATTACTGAGCCACGTGCCCCACATTGCCCCAAAAGGTTGGGCGCCAATTATGTCATGGTTTTGGAGGTCAGTTGGTTACCATTTGGGGGAAACTTTCCCTAGGAGTCTTTGTTAGACCCCTGAGAATAATTTCCCGGAAAACCCAAAAACAGAAAAAAAACGCAGGTTTTTGTCCTGAGCTAAGGATAAGTATACAATAGCCTGGACTCTTTTTTTTTTTTTTTTTGGTGCACTGTATTCATACATCATAATGGGATAAAAAACTTATGTAGATATACGTGCACACATCGCCCAGTTAGCCCCTACCCCACACCACTCCCTCCCCCTCCCTCCTTCCTATGCTTGGCTTAGTGGTTGACATCTAATATTATACCAATTTATCCAAAATTAACAATGATAATCTCACATAAGAGATACATTTGTCTGATATCAAACTTTTGATCACTTAGAGATAACATTTCAATATTTCTTTTTGCTTTCTTTCTTACCAGAGGATTTTTTTTCTTTTTTTTTTAAGGTGAAACTATCATACATTTTTTCCAGAAAAAAACCTATCCTAACATGAACTATGAACTCTAAATACCCAAGACAGTCTCAAAAAAGAACAAAGCTAGAAGATGTACATTTTCTGATTTCAAACCTTATAAAGCTACATTAATTGAAACAATGTAGTACTGCTATAAAGGCAGATATATAAACCAGTGGAGTAAAAAAAAAAAAAAAAGCCTAGAAATAAATTCTTCCATATATGGTCAAGTTATTTTTGACAAGGTTTCCAAGAACATTTGGTGAAGGAAATAATGATCCTTCCACTAAATATTGTTGAAAAAGAATAAAGTTGGACCCTTACCTAAAACCATATACAAATATTAACTCAAAATAGATAAAAGACCTAAATGTAAATCTTAAGACTATAAACTTTTAGAAGAAAACCTGGGTCATAACACTTCACAACATTGAAACTGGCAGTTCACAGGCAACAACAGAATAAACAAACAAACTTCCTAAAAAATAAAAAAATTGTACATCCAAAGGCAATGTAAACAGATTTAAAAGTTACTAATAGAATGGAGTAAAATATTTCCAAATGCTATATCTGAAGGTATATTAATATTCCAAATAGAAATCATAAAAATTAGGAACAATAAAAGCAAACAATACAATTTAGAAATAGATAAAAAACTAATATAAATAATGAATCTCCAAAGATTTTAACCAATAAACACATAAATATATTCTTCTTTGCTTAGTTGTCTGCTGGATGGAAAATCTTGTTTCTCTGGTTCTGGTGTATATTACTTATTTCTTCTTTGTAGTTAATCTTTTTGAGTATTTTCTCTAGCACTGGTTTTGAAGACATAAATTCCTTCAGTTTCTGTTTGTCATGGAAGCTTCTTATTTCCCCATCTAATTTGATAGATAGTTTTGCTGGGTAGGAAATTTTTGGCTGGAAGTTGTTTTCTTTCAGAGTTTGGAATGTTATTCCAAGCCCTTCTGGCTTTCATGACTTGGTTTGTGAAGTCTGGAGTGATTCTAATTGGTTTGCCTCTGAATGTCACTTGGCCTTTTGTTTTTGTTGCCTTTAAGATTCTATACTTGGCTTCCACATTGGTCATTTTGACAATTATGTGGTGTGGGGAACCATTTCTCTGATCTTGTCTAAAGGGTGTTCTATACATTTCCTGAACCTGTGTATCGATCTCTTGCTCTATGTTTGGAAATTTTTCTGCTATTATTTCTTTGAAGAGATTATTGATCCCTTTGGTTTCACCTTCTTTTCCCTCCTCTATTCCGATTATTCTTAGGTTAGCTCTCTTAAAATGGGCCCATATTTCTTCAATGTCAGATTCCTGCTGTCGGATTTTTTTCCCTAAGTTATAAATTATGCGTTCATTTTTGGAGTGATCCTCTTCTAGGAGCAAGATTCTATTCTCCATGTGGTCTAATTGATTGTTTATAGTTTGAATTGAGGCCTTTACCTCAATGATTGCATCCTTTATGTCTTTTAGACTCTCTCTAAATTCTTTTTGAAGGTCCTGTATTATTTCAACAGTTATATTCCTGATTTGATCCTCTGGAGATCTCTGAATTTCTGTGTTATCAGGTTCTGACAATATGGGGTTGTGGGCATTCATTGCTCTATTGTCATTCCTCTTTCCCATTATTTCAGAAGTTTGTGCCTTCCCTGGATCACTACGACTTCACTTAGGGTGCTCTGTATCTCAAGTCTGTGGTAATCTCTGCCACCGCTACTCCTTCACTGGGTTGGACTGCAAAATCTCAGACCCAGGGAGATTATCAAAGTCCCTGGGCATGCAGTACAGGGATTTCTCCTTTAGAGGTCGCAATTTCACTCATGGTTATTGTGCGTGTTAATCAGGAGCTGTCGAGGGCGCGGTGAACTCCTTGTCACTGCTGGGATTATGGCGCCGCTGCCACGCCCTCGGCTGTGAGGCTGATGTATTTCTTTTCTGGTTTTGAGCTCTGTTCTGAGCCCCTGGAAGGCATGATGAGCTTGACCACTGGGAGTTTTAGACGTTCTTTGTGCTGAAAGAACTGCTGAATTACACCCGAATGATCCGCAGCTGCTCACTTCAGTGCCTTGTTTACCTTTCCTCTCTGGATCCTGGTGCTGTGAGGGAAGATAGTGCCTGCGCGGCCCCGCTGCTGCATTGCGGGCTTGATTTCTGGTCTCTGGTTGTTCTCCTAGTCTTTTTTTTTTTCCTCTGTCCCTGTGTTTACATTTTTTATTTCTCTGCTGATGGCGTTTTCTGGCTATGAAAAGCACTGATTTTGTGGCAACAGAGATCGAGTTTTAGCAGGGCTCATAAACACTGCTTTTCTTGGTCGCCATCTTCCCAGAAGTCTAGCCTGGACTCTTACTGAAGATTTAAAAGAGTTTATTAAAAAAAAAATAGAAATGCAGAAGACAGTTACAGCTCCATGCTATTCAGAAATGACACGCAGGGAAGGGGGAGTCGAATGAATTCACCCAAACCAAGTCCCTGAAATCTGGTTCTTCCCTTACCCCTCCTCTGCTAGGTAACACTGAACCTCCAAAAGGCAGCTGAGAAAAATGTTTGAGGTCAACAGCAAATGGCCCTGGCAGGAGGAAAAGTTCTGTTTCTACAGGCAGTAACTTCTGTGTTCTGGGTCTCTCCTGCCCCAAACTCCCAAGCCACATCCTTCTAGTCCTTCAAGCCACGGGCCTCTAGGCTCAAGAAGCATGGTCAGGACCCTCTAACAGGCCCCATGGCTGAGAGAAAAAGGGAGAAAAGGACAGAAATGAGGCTTTGGGGGCTTGAGTGGTGCAGCAGGTGCTCAACAGGGCCCCCACGGCAAGAGAAACACCTGCAGCTGCCACATGCTTTCATTTGCCCACCTCAGTGGGCAGTGTGAAGACAGCCCTCCTCCAACACTAGGTAGCACAAGGCTCACCTCCCACGCCCACCCACCTCCCCATCTGTCTTTACCCTCTAGGGAGACATCTCATCAGCTGGCCTAGATGGGAAACCTGCTTAGCACTGAAGAAAGTGGGTGTTCAGTAATGCAGCTCTTCCTGGTATTTAGTAACAAATGCTATGTCACAACCATTTGCATGGCACTTAAATCTCATGCAACCTTATGAAATCAAGGTCCAAAGAAGTTAAGTGACTTCTCTGATAACAGTTTCTTAGTAAGAAAGCCAAGATTTGAATTCATATTGCTAGGTATGACTGTGCCGTCAATCACTTTCCACACTGCCTTGCAGCAACGGGTAATTAAACGTGAACTGGGTCTTTCAATCTGTGTCAACAGTCAGAACTTGGACATTGTGTTTGACAAGCATGAGGCATGTAGCTAAACTGGGGAGGAAATTTCTTTCTTGTAGAAGAGACCCTTGTGTATTAAATCAGAAGTAACCAAATAAATCAGAGCCAACAAACGCATTCATAAGGACTGAAAGGGTAGCTCAATGGTAAAGCACGTGCCAAGCATAAGCAAGCCCCTGGTTCATCCTTCACACACACACACACACACACACACACACACACACACAAACACACACACACACACACACACACACACACACAGCTGGGTGTGGTTGCGTACACCTATAATCCCAGTATATAGGAGGATGAGAAAAGAGAATTACAGGTTCAAGGCCAGAGCATGGTAACAATGAAACTTTGTTTCAAAATAATAATAATAAAAAAATGAGAAGGCTAGACATGTAGCTCAGTGGTAGAATGCCCCTAGATTCAATCCCTAGCAACACACACACACACACACACACACACACACACACACACACACGTCATTCATATGAATGAGTTGGTCTTAAAGAGAAGCAGGACAGTTCCTTTCCCTTGATGCATCCTTTTGGGTACTACAAGAATCCTCCATATGTGCATGTCTTGGCCTAACAAGTATTTACTGAGCTCCCATTGACTGGTGGGTAATAATTTGGCCTTAGGTTAATTTCCCTCCTTGAAAATTTTCGATTAAAAAGAAATTGACCACACAGTGGGCTCACACAGCATGGAGTTTGCCTGGAGCCCCCAGTGTGTAGGAGGATAGAAAATAATTAAAAATCAGAATGCACTCTAATTCAAAATCAAAAGGCAGCCCCATCGACGCCTGAGTGAAAATCATGCAAGTAGGCAAATTAACGAGACTATAGCCTGAGGTGAAGCCTGCACTTAGCCTTTGCAATTACCAAGAAATGAGGGCGACCTCAGTGGGTCCTACAGATGAGTGAAAGAAAATGATTTCCGGGTACCAGTGGAGTCATTAAGAATGCAACAACATTAATACGGTGGGGCTATCGCCAGGGCCCGGTCAAGGCTTGGGCTGCAGTAGGAACAGTCCAAATAGACTTTGGGGTCTGTTTAAGTCTTGTTTCCTGTAAACAAAGAAGACATGTAGAGTCTGTGGTAGGACAGCCAGCCCCATGCCAACATTTTATATGCAATGCATTTAATATAAAATGCCAGAATAGTCCCTGGCTTTTGTGTTTGCCTTTTAACTTGGACAGAATGATGTATTCATGGTCCAGCCCTGACCCAGAATGACACAGGCTGGACCTCTATGATCACTGCAGTTACTCTGCCATATTCAAAAAGCACAAAGACCATCTAAAAGCAAAATAAAATATCACAAAGAACATTTTTACCTAAAACATATATTTTTTCATATAAATATTTTGTGTCCATTGACCAAAATGGGATGATGCTATGTGCATTATTTTATTCCTCCCTCTTAACCCAAATCTTTTATATGCTTATTAATCTTCTTATACATTATCATTCTCACACTTGCAAAACATGCAGCTCTAGGCTGTGTGTGTGTGTGTGTGTGTGTGTGTGTGTGTGTGTGTGTTAGTGGGATTCAACCCAGGGGTATTCTCCTGAGGTAAACCTCCAGCCCTTTTCATTTTTTGTTTGGAAACAGTCGCACTGTTACCTTATGTTGGCCTTGAATCTGTGATCCTTCTGTCTCGGCCTCACAAGTACTGGGATTATAGGCATGTACCTCCATACCCGGCTTGTCGGTACTTTTCATAAGCTATAGCCATTTTTATCAATCTTCTGCTGTAGGACATTTAGATTACCTTCAACTTTCCATATGTTTAGTTGGGTGCAGTGGCACATGCCTGTAATCCTGGCTACTCCAAAGGCTGCAGCAGGAAGATTATAAGTCCCAGGCCAGACTGGCCAATTTAGCAAGCAAGACCCTGTCTCAAATATAAAAGAAAAATAAAAGGGGTTGGGATTGTATTTCCTTGGTAGAGCACCTCAGTCCTCAGTACTGCCAAGAAAAAAAATCTTTCACATTTTTAAACAATGTTCTAATGAGCTTTCTTGTATATAAATTGCTGCAAAATTATCCAGTTTTTTTTTTAAAGTTCAATTCCTAGCATGAAAATTGCTGGGTAAAAGGATATAGATATTTTTAAAGTCAAGCTTATTGAAGCATATTTTACAGACAGCAAAATTCACCCTTTTTTTTTGAAAGTTGTCTAGTTCTCTGAATTTTGAGAAATGCATCAGTCGTGTAATCACCGCCACAATTACGTTCTACAACACTTATAAGCATTCTAAAGCTTTTGATGCGTGTGTTCAAATGGAGCAGGCCATTTGAACACACGCATCAAAATGAGCCCACAGGAACTGGGCGCGGTGGCGCAACTTGTAATCCCAGCATTTGGGAGGCTGAGACAGGAGGATCGTGGGTCGTGGACAGCCTCAGCTACTTAGTGAGGCTCTTTGCAACTCAGTGAGACCCTGTTTCAAAATTAAGAATAAAAAATAGGGCTGGGGGTGTTGCTTGAAGGTAGAATGCCCCTGGGTTCCATCCCCAGTACCAAAAAACATAAAGGTCTGCTCATAAAGTTATACCTATTCCTATTTAACATCAGCCTATGACAACTGAACATTGGGTATTATCTTTCAAAAAACTAAAACATCAAAAATTTTCCAATTTGTAAATGAAAGTTGCCCTCTTGTTTGTGCTTAGTTTATTTGATAACTAATGAAAATTTGTCTATTTTTAAGTCTTATCGTATGAATTATCATTATGTCTTTGATCTATATTTTTAGCCAACTCTTTCTTTCTTACAGGTTTGTAAAAACTATTTTGGGGGCTGAGGGTCAGAAAGAGACCTGACATGCTGCAAACGTTTTCTTTTGTCATTACCCTCTTATAATAATTACGTACAGCTATCTTTTTTTCCTCAAAAGTGTTTAAGTTTCTGTAATCTCTTTCTCTCTTCCACCTTGAGTGTCCTCTAAATAAGTGCTTTCTCGCTTCACAATTATTTAGGTATTTGCTCTTTTTACATTTAAATCTTGAGTGCTTCTAGAATTTATTTTGAAATATCATATGGAGTAAAGGCCGGATTTTAATTTTTCTCCCAAATGATGAGCCAAGCCAGCTGTCTTGCCTCCATTTGTCAAATAATAGATCATTTCCCTCTTTGTTACATATATGTGTATGAACCTAGGTATGTCTCTGCACTTTTCATTCTGTTCCACAAAATTTGTTGTATTTTGTATCTATTATTTAATAGATACCAAGCATTTCACACTGTGTGTGTGTGTGTGTGTGTGTGTGCGCGCGCGCGCGCGCGTGCATGTGTGTGTTACTGGGGATTGAACCCAGGGGCGTTTTACCTCTGAGCTACACTCCAGCACTTTTTAGTTTTTGTTTAGAAACAAGGTTTCACAAGGTTGCTAAGAGTCTCACTGCATTGGTAAAACTGGCTGGAACCTGTGTTCCTTCTGTCTCAGCTTTCCCAAGTACTGGGATTACAGGCATGTGCCACCATACCAGGCCACATTGTTCTTTAATATTATAGAGTTTGGGGTTTGGGTTGTTTGGTTGGTTGGTTAGTTGGTTGGCTGTCTGGTTGGTTGGTTGATCTTAACTACAACACTGGAGATTGAACCTGAGGGCTACCACTGAGTTATATCCCTAGACCTTTTCATTTTTTTTATTTATTTTTTATTATTTTGTAGTACTGGGGATAGAAT
Organism: Muscardinus avellanarius; assembly: GCF_963383645.1. Classification (NCBI taxonomy): domain Eukaryota; kingdom Metazoa; phylum Chordata; class Mammalia; order Rodentia; family Gliridae; genus Muscardinus; species Muscardinus avellanarius. The sequence goes on along the minus strand of NC_137795.1, from coordinate 44,537,260 downwards.
CCAGGGGCATTTGAGCTACATCCCCAGCCCTATTTTTTATTTTTTATTTTGAAACAGGGTCTCAGTGAGTGGCAAAGGACCTCACTAAGTAGCCAAGGTTGTCCATGAACCGCGATCCTCCTGTCTCAGCCTCCTAAATGCTGGGATTACAAGTGTGCGCCATCACACCAGGATTTATTTTTTATTTTGAACCCAGGTCTTGCTAGGTTTCCCAGGCTGGCCTTGAACTTTTGTGATCTTCCAACATTAGCCTCCCAAGTAGCTTTTTCAAAATGTCCTCTCAGGCCCTTATTATTCTGGATCAACTTAAAATCATATGAGTTTTTAAATAATTTTTACTGAACACTATGTTTGTAGATTAATCAGAAGATAGCTTGCTTTCTGATAATAAGCAGTTTTATCTTTGAGGAACATGCTATGTCACTCCATGTATTCAAGTTTTCTTTTACGTGACTCAGTAAAATATTAGTTTTTGTAATTACTTCTGCATAGTTTTGTGTGTTTATTCTTTGTATCGTGCTCTTGTCATTACCACTATCCACAGAATTTGTTTTTCATTAGACTCTCAACTGGTGGCTCCAAGTTACAATATTGTACAATTTTTACAAAAAGATAGCTTATTAAAAATGTGTTATGATGATATTTGAATTTTTTTCCCTTCAGCGTCCCAAGAAGATAATGTCATTTGTAAATAGTAATCATTTCATCTTAAATTTTCTGATTTTATACTTCACTTATTTTTTCTGACATTTCATTATTTAGAGTTGCTTTGATAATACCGGATAAATTCTTCACACTGTTACAGTTTAATGTCATATTAATTTACATGTTACTTTTTAAAAATCAGAAATGGATCTTAATATAGTACCTTACAAAAACGGACCTTGGGGTTATATAATAAACCCTGTGTGGGTATGGCATGTTATTCTTTTAACATTTTAGGCAGTATTTTACTTAAAATATTTATATTTGTAATTATTAACTTTAGTCTCTCTTTGATGTTCTTCTCTACCAAGTTATGGTTTTAAGGGTTGGGTTATTCTCATATTATGAAATCGTGAACTTTGCATCTTTTCCTATGCTTTTAAACAATTTAAGTGGCAGGATCATATCTATTGCTTAATAAGTGGCGTATCTTTTTGGGGGGTGCTGGGGATTGAACCCAGGGTTTGAACAACATCCCCAGCCCTATTTTATTTTTTAATTTGAAACAGGGTCTTACTAATTTACTGAGGTTGGTCTTGAACCTCAGCTCATTTTGTCTCAGCTCCAAGTAGTGCGAGTATAGGCGTGTGCCACTACACCCACTAATAAATGGTATATCCTACCGGTATCGGTTATTCCAAAGCTTTTGGGGTCAGCACTATTCATCATATTTTTAAAAACCCTCTTTTGCCCTCTCTCAGTATTCAGAATTTGTATTCAAATTCTAAAGTTCACTCAACAAAATTTGAGAATCAGACAGTGAAAAGATAATTTATTTACTTTCTTAGGATAGAACAAAGTGTAAAATACAGATGAAAACAAAATTTCAAACACATTTCCTTAATTTCTTTGGATTTCATTAGCTCTTGGCAAACATTATTTTGTTTACATAAAGCTCATCGATTCTGGTATGGTGCTCAAAAAGTGACTCATTCTTCTTCAGAGAGTCAGATATTCCTACCTTCAATTTCCTAGGAGATAAATGAGTTTAAAAGGTAGGCCAACAAATAAGATGAAATTTATCTGAATCAACTAGTATTCCTTGAGCATACCCTGTATCTATACAATTACACTGAGAAGTTGAAAAAAGTATGAAAATAGTTTATGTTATCATCAAGTTTTTTCATCTGAGGCAGAGACCTACCTTGTTTGTGATGGTTTCTTCTCTTGGACAGTGACGCTAGGTAAATTTCAGTAGAGCCCAGTGGTCTTCAGCCTATAGTTACTATAATGCCAGTAACAGCACTTTCTTCTTTGTCCAGGATGTCTGTGTTAAGGCTTATCTAGCCCTTCGTCATCACACAAACTTACTGATCATCCTGTTCTCCATGATGCTGATGACTGGGATGCCCCAGTTAACAAGCAAAGAAGACATCGAGTACATCCGGGATGCCCTCACAGTAGGGAAAAATGAGGAGGAAGCTAAAAAGTATTTTCTTGATCAGATTGAAGTTTGCAGAGACAAAGGATGGACTGTGCAGTTTAACTGGTTCCTACATCTTGTTCTTGGCATCAAACAAGGAGAGAAACACTCAGCCTAATACTTTGGGCTTGAATGAAAAACAATGTGGTGTTCTAAAGCTTTTAAATCAGCACGTCAGTCATCAAAGTTGGGTTTGAGATGCAGTGGGAGCATTGAAAAGCTGGCTCTTCAGAAACGCAGCCCTTTCCCAGATGGACTGCTCACCGGAGAGAAAGGTTGTTCATCATTTGCTGAAGGAATATTCAGTGCTAGGCTTCTTTGCAGGTTTCTGTTTTTCTCGTTTGTCTCATTAATGTTGGAGAATATTCCAAGTTTAAACAGGCTGATGACTTCCTTATTGGGCTTGATATTTTCACTGTCTTATTGAGTGCTTCTTTAAAATGACTTGTGACACCAGTTTTCATCTGGGTTTACTCTCAGTCTTAGTTGTCCTCATGTTCTTTATGCTCTTTACAGAAAAAGATGTGTTCGTTGTAACTTTTTCTCATTCTTTAAATGATGCCTCCAAATAACCCATCAGTGTCTATAGATGTAAATAGTGTGCCAAAAACAAGGACAAGTTAGTATTCTCAGTATCTTTTGCAATTAAATTCTGTTATAGCCTACCCTGAAATTCCAAAAGAGGAAACTGAAACTTGTGCATTGGCCCACCTCTGCTTGTCTGCCTCCAGGGTCACGATATGAAAAATAGAGACTATAACTTTTTTCTCAGCTCTGCCCACGGAGGCCAAATTATCTAACACATTAGATAGCCTTCTCCAGTACAGGGACAGGAAGTAGCTAACAAGATTCTTTCCTGGCCTGTGAATTTCCTCTCTCCCTCCTCTCCTTTCTTCTTCACTTGCTATCCTTCCATAACCATTATAGACCTGTAAAATCTTCAAGGGACAGCCTTACCTCAGAACCCAAAAATTAGTTAAAAAGTAATTTCTACTCCAGGATTACTAGGTTATATAGATACTGATTTATGAATATGTTTATGACTAGCCAGGCATAGTGGTGCATGCCTGGAATCTCAATTCTTGGAAGGCTGAGACAGGAGAATCACAGGTTCCAGGACAGAGTCAGTAATGTAGTGAGATTCTCAGCAACCTTGTTTAAAAAAAAAAAAATAGCCAGACATGGCAGTAATCCCAGTACTTGGGAGGCTGAGATAGGAAGATTATATGTTTGAATCCAGCCTCAGCAACTTGGTGAGGCTCTCCACAACTCTGTGAGATATTGTTTTAAAATAAAAAATGAAATGGGGCTGAATACCCCTGGGTTAGATACCCAGTACCATTAAAAAGCATATTACTAAAGGAAACATTCACAAAATATTTTCTAATGCCTCAATTTAAAAATTTTTGTCTGCACAATTTTTTCTTTAGCTTTTAACAGAAGATATTTGTAATTTAAAAAGTATTCCAAGTTTGGAACAGCAACTACTTGTCCTATCTATGTCTCAGTTTAGAGAATTTATAAACTTTAACAGATCCTATATTTCCTAAAAACAATTAAAATATCTTCCTTAAAAAACATTTTTCATCTCAGCCGGGCGTGGTGGTGCACACTTGTAATTCCATTACTTGGGAGGCTGAGACAGGAGGAGTGTAAGTTTGAAGCCAGCCTCAACTACTTAGTGAGACTCTCAGAAACTTAGTGAGATCCTGTTTCCAAACAAAAAGTAAAATAGGTATGGGGTAGCCCAGAGGTAGAAGACTCCTGAGTCCCATCTTCAATAACACACACACACACACACACACACACACACACACACACACAAATTCATCTCTTAATATCTTGCCATGATTAACCTTACAGAAAGATCATGAAATTACTTATATACTGTTTACTTAGAGTTAATAAGTTGCATGAAAATAACTTTTTTTTGATGGTGGTACTGGGATTGAACCCAGGGGAATCCCACCACTGACTTACACCCCTAGCCTTTTTTATTTTTTTTATTTTGAAACAGCATCTCGCTAACTTCTGGCACTCTTGTCTGAAACCTGCGATCCTCCTTTCTCAACCTCCTAAGTACTTGGATCGCAGGTGTGCACCATCATGCCCATTCCAAGCCTTTCTTTGTGTATCCAAAAGCCAAGTAATGCTTAACCTTGGCTGCAAATAAGGATCGCCAGGGATACTATCAAAACTCCACTCTCGGGTTATAATTTAATTAAGTGAGATGATGCCCAGGCCTTGGCACTTTTTAAGTAGTCTAGGTGACTCTGATGCTGAGTCAGGGTAAGAAGTCCCATGTGGCCTTTGAGGGTGTAGGTAGCTCCACCTCCTTGCCTGCTGAGGTTTCTTTTGCCTCTGAGGTATCTACAAAGATGACCTCTTCCTTGGCAACTCTTTTTTTTTTTTATTTTTTTATTGGTGCATTGTAGTCATACATCTTAATGGAGTACAAGGCGGTAGAGGCGTATGTGCACACATCACTCATTTAGCCCTTCCCCAGTTCCCACTCCATTCTCTCCTGCCTCCCTCCTTCTCATGTTTGGCTTAGTGACTGACTTTGATATGTTTATGAATGTACTTCATGTACATTATCACACTCTGCCTTCTGTAGAGAGGACCATGCCCTGTAATGCAGTGTTATCCTCCCCTATAAATGGAAGTTAGACATTTTATGGCACTTCTAGACCATATTTTCCTACCATTCTTTTGAAGTTGAGCAGGAAGAATGGTGCTTTCTTATTGCAAATTGACTGCTTTCACTGTGTTTTTAAAGAATAGCCAAGCCTTGGCCTTGCACAGATTCTGCTTTTCATTTGAATTGCTGAAATAATCTTCTTGATGATAAAAGAACTACAGAGCAATGTATTTATATTTAGCTTATTGGGACATATACATCCATATTTGCTCCTCAAATGAACCAGTTCTTTCATGAAGCTAGGGTGTGTGTGTGTGTGTGTGTGTGTGTGTGTGTGTGTACGCGCGTGCGGGTGCGCACACGTGCATTTTATTCTTCCATGTTCCAGTGAAAGTGTAATGTCAACTCTAAACAAAATCACCTTTGATGCTTCCTTCCTTTACTGTTCCCAGTGAATTACATGACCAACAATTTTTATACCTTTGATACTATCCTAGCACTGGGGATCTACCCATAACTCCACCTTCAACACCAAATGAAAACACAGATCACAAGTCACATGAGTCAGGCAAAAGCAACTTTTGTGTGTATCTAAGACTCTATATAATTTGCAGAGCCCAATACGAAGTGAAAATGTGTGGCCCTTTGTCTAAAAATTACTAAGAAACTTGAGATGACAACAGCAGCTGGCACATTAAACCAAGCACAGCACCCTCAGGACTACACAGGTCACATGCAACTAAATAATGGCTTTGCTGTGTATTTGAATAATGGCTTTGGTGTGTAGTTTTGCATACATACACAGTGTCTGCATGAGTGCACATAAGGTACCTACATCAGAATGTTGCTTCTGTTGGAACTGAAATACCTCATCTTTGTGGCTGTACACTAGGACCTAAAACATTCTCTTGGAGTAGAACTATGGTCACTGGAAGTAAAGCAAAACAGAAGTTTTAGATGTAGCGTCATAAGATAGCATTTGACTGGCATTAGTGAAACTTTGGAGAAAGTAGACGGAAGACATTGTAGATGAAATCTATTAAACTAGAAAAAATTTTGACCTCCAAAAAATTAATATAGTAAATCTATCTTTCTCAGAAGATTAATTATTTTTTAAATGGTAAATGCAGAAATTCTGTAGTACAAGTTGGAATCTGTTAGCTATTGATGGGAATTAATTATTTTTTTAAATAAGTGCAAAAGATTTTAAAAGTATGTATTTGGAGCAATTTCTTTTGTATGGTAGACTCTGCTCTCCATGATTATGCAATAAATTGTCAATTATATTTAACACTATGAGGAAAATAAAATAAATTGAGACTTCTTTAGGGTTCTGTTGGCTTTTTTTTTTTTCCATTTCGTCCAGCCTAATTATTCTGGTAAATAAACTTGATTTGGTCTGAGTGCTTGTCTACATATTTTCAAAGACTCATTTCAGGACAGGTGCCAGGGAATCTAAGGCACACAGTGGAGCCAAGTACCTGTCAAAATGTGAAGATGAGTTCGTACAGTCCAGGTCTCCTCACTTGCATCATTTAAATTACAAATGTTGTCGGGCGTGGTGGCGCACACTGGTAATCACCGCGCTTGGGAGGCTGACACAGGAGGATTGCACAGGTTCGAAGCCAGCCTCAGCTACTTAGTGAGGCTCTCAGCAACTTAGTGAGACCCAGTTTCCACATAAAATAGAAAATACATCTGGGAGGATAGCCCGGAGATAGAAAGCCTCTGGGTTCCACCCCCTGTACCACCAAAAAATAATAATAAATTACAAATGTTAAATGAAATGAAAGTAAAAATCCGACATCTTGTGTATCTTTCAATGTATCTTTTATCTTTTAATATCTTTTAACCTTTTAAAAGGCCAGATATTACTGAAACTCAAACTCTTTATTTTATAAAATTATTATTGAATGTCCAAAATCTACCAGACATTGTGCAAAGTACTGGGGTATTTTGTATTATTAGAGTACAGAACAAGACCAATGCAACCTCAGTTGTACCAGTGCTTGAATATGCTGGTAAGAGCATATAATGGGTGAGTTTTTGTAGTAGGTTGAATTGTGTCCTTCACAAAGATATATTGAAGTCTTAACCCTGATTTCTGTGAATATAACTTTATCTAGAAATAGGTCCTGTACAAGTGATTGAGTTAAGATGAGGTCACCAGGCTGGGCCCTAATCTACGGTCACTGGTGTCCTTACAAGCAGAGGAGTGACATCCAGGTAAGTGCCACATCGTGGAGACGAGGATTGGAATGATGGGTCTAGAAGCCAAGGAACACCTGGAGGTAACAGAAGCTTGAAGAGGCAAGGAAGGACCCTCCTCTAGACGCTTCCAAAGAAGCATAGCCCTGTCAACATTTTATCTCGGGCTTCCAACCTCCAGAACTGTGAAAGAATATATTCCTACTGTTTTAAGCCACCCAGTTTGTGGTACTTTGTTGCAGCAGCCCTAGAGAACTAGTGTAGTTTCAATAACTAAATGTTTTGTGGAGTTTTATTTTTTGGGAGGGTGAGGGAAGGGTTCACAAAGTTTATGTAAGTAAATCTGTTTGATATTTTCTGCTACTGCCCAGAAGATTTACTTGCATACAAAATATGCAACAATCATAATATTCTGAATATATGAAAATGTATAATAATTCAATAAGATAAATACCTCCTCAAGACATACTGAATTTACCAAAAAAGAAAGAAATGTGGCCTGAAATCAGAAAACTACAGTAATATATGCATACCCATGTTCATACCAGCACAATTCACCATAGCCAAATTATGGAACCAACTTATGTGTCCATCAAGAGGTGGATGGATTACAAAATTATGGGATAGTCACACATTGGAATTCTACTTAGCAATAAAGAATAACAACATTATGGTCATCTGTAAGATAATGTAAGGACCTTGAGAACATTATGTTAAGTGAGATTAGCCAGTTCCAAAAAGTGAAAGGTCATATGTTTACTCTAATATGTGGAAGCTAGGGAGTAACTGGGATACCAGAGGGACTCCAGATAATGGAGGAGAAACCTCAGTGGAGCCAGGAGGTGTTCCAAGGGAAGGGGAAGGGAAGAGTGAGGATCAGTAGGAGAATTACTACCATTGGCTTTGAGTACATATGTGAAAAATACCAATGTCAATCTCAGTACCCTGTACGGGGAAGGGGTGGATGGGGAGGGACCCAGGAGAAAGCCCACCAAGTGCTGGGTGAATTTATGTCACTATCAGCATGGTTTACATTGTGATGTGACTATAATGTGCCAATAAAAAATATATTTAAAAAACAAATACTGCTATTCCCATATATGAAGGTATCGTTACCAATCTAACATGCGCAGGGAGGGAGGGAGGGGAGCTGGGAGGGATGCTGAAGGAAAGACACCAAGTGCTATGTATATCACTTTGAACCTCACTGTGATATATAATTACAGTGCACCAAGAAAAGGTTTTAAATAATTCAGTGAAGCCAGGCGTGGTGGCGCACGCTTGTAATCTCAGCATTCGGGAGGCTGAGACAGGAGGATCACAGTTTGTGGCCAGCCTCACCTACTTAATAAAGAATAAAAATTAGGGCTGGGGATATAGCTCAGAGTTCCATCGCCAGTACCACAAAAAAAAAAATCAATGAAAGAAATGTGATGAGGACCTTATAGGAAAATTAGGATGAAACCTCTCTTTTACTCAGCCCCATAGATGTTAATCATGTGTCCTATGGCATCTTAGGGAACAGAATATTTTGTTATCATGATGTGAGTGATGAGCTACCATTCTTTTGACACCAATTATTTCAAATTGAAAGATAAATTGAATGCCTTGAGTGTAGATATGATGAGATCTTAAAAACTCAGAAGTTATTAGATTTTTTTTACTTGAAATAAAAAAACACTGAAGTATCCTACAAATTTTAATTTCTTTCTTTTTTTTTTTGTGGTACTGGGGTTCCTGGAAGCCCTTACACCTCCAGGCTACACTCTCAGCCCTATTTTATTTTTGGAAACAGGGTCTCTTAAGCCAGCACGGCTGGTTTCAAACCTGCGCGATCCTCCTGTCTCCGCCTCCCAAGCGGAGATTACAAGCATGCGCCACAACGCCTGGCCAAATTTTAATTTCTAAACAGTAAAAATATCAGTTTCCATAACCCATCAAAGCAAAAAAAAATTTCTAGAGTTCTTATCAAAGTGGAAAAGTCCTGGAGATCCAATAGTGAGACAGCCCCAGTGGCCCACACCCAGCCATGGCCCGCCCATGTCACCCTCACAAGGAGCCATTGTGAGGAGTCTCTAGCACCAGCTATAAGATGCCCTCTCCAGGGCTGGTTTTGTCCATTAGTACAGGGAGCTCTTGGTGGCGACCTGTCGGACTTCAAGACAGCACTTTTGGCTTTGGATCTGATTTGTTGGTGTGGACTTTGGGCTTTGTTGTTGTTGTTGTTGTTGTTGTTGTTGTGTATATGTGTGTGTGCATGTTTGGTTAATTTTATTTTACTGTACTTTTGCTTGTTGATTTGTTGATGTTTTGGTTTTGGTTTTGGTTTTGTTTTGGTTTTTATAGCTAGCACTGGTAATTGCTATTGTAGCTCTTGATGAACAGGGCTAGAAGAGAGAATAGAGAGGCCAGGCCTCACGGCCAATTCTTCCTTTGAGGACGGCCTCATGAAAAAGTATATGGTCACAAGGGACCTTGACAAGGATAGTTTTGCTCAGGTCAAACTGGCCTGATATATCCTCTCTAGGACCGAGGTGGTTGTGAAGGTCTTGCCTTCATCTAGGAACAAGACCTTTTTTCAATCTGAAATTGCTATTATGAGGGCAGTGAAACACCCAAACATTGTCCAGCTGTCTGAGACCATAGACATGGCCAACTTCATCTACCTGGTGATGGAGCATGTGAGCCGGGGTGGGGGTGGGGCTGCTGCACCACAACGGGGAGTGCAGTAGCTTGGAGGAGGAGGAGGGGGAGGCCTGGAGGGTGTTCTGGCAGGTTGTGAGTGCAGTGTGCTACTTCCACAAGAAAGGCATCCTGCACAGGGACCTGAAGCCACACAATATTTGAGATGCAGCTTAAAAGTCAGGCACAAGCTGCCCGCCATCTGTGGCACTCCCTGCTACTGCACTCCAGAGGTCTATGAAGGCCAAAGATATGGCCCTGACATAGACCTCTGGAGCCTTGTGGTCACCTTCTACTTTATGTTCATAGGCTGAGTCACATTCACCAACACTAGCCTGGAGCAGTTGCAGAAGGTGCTGCAGGGAAGGTACTCAGTGCCCTCTCGTCACCATCCACTCACAATTTGTTTTCAGCCACTTATTGACTGTTAACCAGGACATGGAGGCCACTACCGAAGAAATCCTGGAGCACTAGTGGCTAAGACAGAGTAGGAAGCACTCATCTTCTCCTAGGGAGCTGCTCCCCAGATGCCCAAACCCTGCAATCCTGAAAGTCATACTTTGCCTGGGTTATGATCCACACCAGACCTGGCTGTCGGTGTTGAGCAGATGTTTGACAATGCAGTGACTATATACTGCTCATCCAACACCATGTGAGCCACGGGGCAGGGAGCGCCTTCCAGGCTGGGCCAGAGGTTTGGTGTGGCACGTTACCTCCATCCCCAGCAAATCCGGTTTCTTCCCTCTACTGCCCAAGAGGACAGCCAGCAAGACCAACCTTTGCGCCTTCTAGTTCCTGTCCTCTAAGGAGGACACACAGTCAAGGCAGAAGAGCAGACGAGAGAGCCTGCCTGTCATTCCCCTGAGCTGCCTGCTGAAGAGGACCCCCACTCCTAGCACAGCCCCCCAGCATGGCTCTGAGGCCCCCCAAGCCAGTACCTGGAAACCCCATCTTGAGCCTGCCTCCAGGACAACAGAAGGGCTGGGGGTGCTCACCAGGAGGACTGTTAATTGCGTCATTCGCAGGTGCTGCTGCTGTGTGCTGGCCCCTGAAGCCAACAGAGTTGCTCCAGAGAGAGGAGAGAAGAGGCACCCTACACTAATCTCCACACAGATGCCAGGGGAGAGTCCCCTGCCTGGAAGAAACCAGACTATTTTTCCCAGGAAACTCACTCCTCTTTCCCCTGAGCTGACTCTTTTTTTTTTTTTTTTTTTTTTTTTTTTTTTTTTTTTTTTTTGTGGGTCTGGGGATGGAACCCAGGGGCATTTGACCTCCGAGCTACACTCCCTGCCCTATTTTTTTTATTCCTTATTTTAAAACCGGGTCTCACTGAGTTGCAAAGGGCCTCACTAAGTAGCTGAGGCTGTCCACGAACCACGATCCTCCAGTCTCAGCCTCCCAAATGCTGGGATTACAAGTGTGATTCTTAATACATTTTTTTTTGTTAATTATGGATTTTATAATAAAAGCGAGATGCTTCTTAAAAAATAAATAAAATGCCGGGTATGGTGGTGCACGCTTGTAATTCCTGCGCATGGAAGGCTGAGACAGGAGGATCGCACAGATTCGAAGCCAGCCTCAGCTACTGAGTGAGGCTCTCAGCAACTTAGTGAGAACCTGTTTCCAAATAAAATTTTTAAAAATACATAAAATAGGTCTGGGGGTATATTCCGGAGGTAGAAAGCCTCTGGGTTCCACCCCCAGTATCACCAAAAAAAAAAAAAAAGAAAAGTAAAATGTAAACAAATAAATAAGGCCAGGTGTGGTAGCACATGCTTGTAATCCCCGTGCTTGGGAGGCGGAGACAGGAGGATCGCGCAGGTTCGAAGCCAGCCGTGCTGGCTTAAGAGACCCTGTTTTCAAAAATAAAAAAGTATAAAATAGGTCTTAGAGTGTAGCCCAGAACTAGCAGGGCTTCCAGGAACCCCAGTACCATAAATAAATAAATAAATAAATAAATAAATAAATAAATAAATAAATAGACAAAAATATAATAGCTACAATAATTCTTTATAATAACCCCAAACTGGAAAAAGCCTAAAAGTCTTTCAATAAGGGATTGGCTAATTAAGTCACATATATACAATAGAGTACAATGCAGTCCTTGAAAGATAAAGTAGATCAAATATATTGACACCCATGTAGATTTATGACATATTGAGGAACAAAACAAAGTAGCTACAGGACAGTATTTCACCATAATCATATTCAAATTAAAAAGCATTAAATAAATAATGTATAATGTATTGCATTAAAAGACTGGGATGATATACCATAATATTAATCATGATTTCTTTTTACTTTACACTTGTTTTTTTTTTGTCTTGGATATTGGGGGACTTAACTTTCCATCATTTGAGTTTCTTAACAAGGAGGGGGAAATTAAGTATTTTCATTTTGGGAAAAAAATGTATTCCCTCAGCAACTTAGTGAGACCCTGTTTCAAAATAAAAAATAAAAAAAGTTTTGGAAGTGTAGCTCAGAAGTAGAATGCCCCTGGATTCATTCCCCAGAATAATAATAATAACAATAATATGCATTCTGCCTGATAGTCATATCCTTTAGCTTACACCATACTTAGGAAAACTTAAAAGCTTAGAAATTTTTTTTTCCTCAAAGGAGAAAAATGTGAAACCAATAATTATAAAACTGTGTCATCAAAGCTACTGTCAGAACTTTCTGGCAAAAAAAAAAAAAAATGACCATGTTAACATTTTCTGCTATTCCTGACCCTAACTGGTCACGATCTGTTACTTCTAATGCTGGCCCTGATTGCTCCCATAAAATGGCATATCAGTCAGGATGCTACCTATTCTTATGCCTTATCTGGTGCAGCGCTTCTGAGCTCTGCAAACCTCATGCAGCTTCTATAGCCGCACTGAGCCCTGGAGCTCACATTTGAGGTCCCCCTTGGAGGTGCAAACAGCCTCATTATCACTGCTTATGAATGTCATATTCTTTTCTAAGCATTTGCTCATTAGTACAAGTTAACAAAGCTCACTGCCTGCTGCTTTAGTAATAATTTTCCCATCTGGAAGTGGAATTCTGAATCTGGGTCCATGATGCGATTGGCACTGTGATTTGGAGGATGTGTTAGGAGACAGGGATGTACCAAGAGATGAAACATCTCACACAGCAAATGGACACTCACCCAAGAAGCAAACCTAGAATCTTTAGGTTATACCTACATGTTATAGTGGATCCTATCATCTGGCAGAGGTCTAGTCAGCATTACCCCCACTATTTCCAACCATGTATAAAGTTTATGGCTGAACAGTGCCTTCCATCACTAGTTGTATATGGTGGCCAAGGCCACACTGATCCCCAGTACTCCACCCCACACACTCTGTGCCTTTTCTTCACATCATCACTAAGCACCTGCTCTACAAAACAACCCACCCTGTGGCTACTGAAGGCTTCTCCTAAGAAAATTCAAAAACCTCTGCCAAATCCCTGACTTTTCCCAGACTCTGCTCTGTCCATCCGTGGTTCTGGTATCCAGAGAAGACATTTTCTTCACTTTGAAACATTTCTTTTCTCAGGCATTAATTGCTCAAAGTGGCAGAGCACATCTGCAGACTTTCAGCTAGTAAGTGATTTTGACTTCTGCAATGTATGGAAATCTAAAGAAGGCTGAGATTCACAGGATTCTGGAAGACATGCAGAGTAAGCTGGTGTGGCTGTGGACAAGCCAGCAACTAGTCCATTCTGGAGTCTGAGCAAGGTGGTATAGGAGCAGTTTAGAACAGACAGAGCAATAGAATGGTTAAGTGTCTTTGGCATTAGATCACTCCAAATCCAAGTGCTGGCACCTGAACAAGTTATCTACTCTCTAAACTTCAGCTCTCACCTCTGTAAACTGGGAAGGACAGTGGTACCTACTGAGCAGAATTGCCGTACAGATTAGATAAGGAAATAGAGGCTCTAAGTAGGTCTAGAGTCTGACCTGGCATTATTAATCAACAGTGTTTATTATTTCTACATTCCTTTTCAAGGACGCCTGTAGAATCTCAGGAAATCAAAAAGTTCAGTGCCATCACCCTTGGAGAATGCCTTTTAGGAATACTTTAAGTGATAGACACCTTAACACTTTTGTAGTATGGTATCTTCCTAGTAGGATTTCAAAGAAAAAATAATTATCATTCTCCGTCAACATCATATACAAAGAAATCTTCTAAATAGTATCCGTCTCTGATGTTATTCTAACCAATGCAGATTAGCTCCTGGGTTCTGGGTCTAAAGAAAATTAGAAAGAGAAACTGGAACCAACGGACAATGCTAGTAACTCCCATTTACTTTTTTAGCAGTTTTACTGAAGATTAATTTCATAAAACACCAATTTCTAAATGTACAATTTGATGACTTTAATACTGTATATGTCCATGAAGTTACCACCATGTTCAAGATAAAGAATAATTCCATCACTCCAGAAAGTTTTCTCATGCTTCTTTGCAGTAAATTAGGAACTACTAAAATATTTTCACTAAATTTTGCCTTTCCTAGAATTTCTTATTAAGCCTCATGTAATGCATTGTGTGTGTGTGTGTGTGTGTGTGTGTGTGTGTGTGCGCGCGCGCACGCACGTGCCTGGGTGTATTTTTGTTTTTGTTTTTGTTTTGTTTTGTTGGTACTGGGAATTGAACCCAGGGGCATATCTCCAAGATAGACCTCCCCAGTCCTTATTTATTTTTTATCTTGAAACAGGGTCCAATTAAGTTGCTGAGGGGCTCACTAAGCTGCCGAGGCTGCCTGAAACCTACAATGCCCTTGTCTCAGCCTCCCAAGTACTGGATTGCAGGTGTGCTCCACCATGCATGGCTATGCAGCATAATGCTTTTGAGATTAATTTATGCTGCCCAAAATAAAATATAATTTAGTAAGACTCACCTTCTGAGCAGCTTTGCTGCAGTTAACTATAGCCAAATGCCAACACTCTTTTTTTTTTTTTTTGGTGGTGGTACTGGGGGTGGAACCCAGAGGCTTTCTACCTCTAGGCTATACTCCCAGACCTATTTTATATTTTATTTGGAAACAGGGTCTCACTAGGTTGCTGAGAGCCTCACTAAGTAGCTGAGGCTGGCTTTGAACCTGTGTGATCCTCCTGTCTCAGCCTCCCAAGCGTGGGGATTACAAGCGTGCGCCACCACGCGCAGCAACCAACACTCATTTTTGTCTGCTGTCTATACTGATCTATGCCTATATTGATCATTATAGACAATGCTAGATATATATATATATATGTGTGTGTGTGTGTGTGTATTATATATGTATTATAATTTTATGTAATATATATCCCATAGATATATATATTTTATAATATATATCCTATGCAATCTCACTTTTTAATACTTTTATTATTGCACTGTAATTATACATCATAGTGAGGCTGAGAGTGATAAAGACATTCATGTACATAGTGCTTGTGAATTTCCTTCTGGATTCCATCTTGCTAGCCAGCCCGCCCCATACATAGAGTACCTCCATA